>NC_021161.2:8718633-8733641 GCF_000331145.2 Cicer arietinum
TTTTATAGCGCTTGTGAAAAAAGCGCTGTAATAGGTAGTTAAATTCAATGAAAGCGCATGTATTTTACAGCGCTTGTGAAAAAAGCGCTGTAATAGGTAGTTAAATTCAATGAAAGCGCATGTATTTTACAGCGCTTGTGAAAAAAGCGCTGTAATAGGTAGTTAAATTCAATGAAAGCGCATGTATTTTACAGCGCTTGTGAAAAAAGCGCTGTAATAGGTAGTTAAATTCAATGAAAGCGCATGTATTTTACAGCGCTTGTGAAAAAAGCGCCGTAATAGGTAGTTAAATTCAATGAAAGCGCATGTATTTTACAGCGCTTGTGAAAAAAGCGCTGTAATAGGTAGTTAAATTCAATGAAAGCGTATGTGTTTTACAGCGCTTGTGAAAAACGCGCTGTAACTGATACGCGAAAGCGCTGCCTTTTACAGCGCTTTTTTGACAAGCGCTGTAAAAGCCTTATAACGTGATGCGCAAACGTTAAATGACCTACTACAGCGCTTGTTTTACAGCGCTTTGAATCAAAAGCGCTGTAATAGGTTCCGTTATTTTTAAAATATAATTACAACAGCGCTTGTGTTTAGCAAGCGCTGTAAAATGGGCGCTGTTAAATGTCATTTTTGGCGTAGTGTAGTTTTTATTCCTTTTATAGACAAAACAAAAGTACGTGGATTCCACCTTTTCATTTATTGTAAGAAAAGAAATACAAAAACCCATATAAGTCTTTCAATGTTATACTTTTAATTATATTAAATACATTAACTTTTTAAATATTACTTTTATTTATATTAAATTTAAAAATATATAAAATTGAACAAAAAGATATTAATAACACACTTCTTAAAATAAATTTTTTATTAGTTTAAATTTATATAATTCACCGTATTCATGTGAACTCCATATAATTTAATAGATCATAAATAAAATTCAACTAATAAAAAATAATATTAAAAAATAGGCTAAATTACATTCGTGGTCCCTTAACTTAATTTCAGGTAACATTTTAGTCCTTTATCTTTTTTTTTTTTCTCGATTTAGTTCTTTATTCCTAATAATATCAAATAAAGTATGAAAATATGAGTTTATTTGAAGATTTGCGTTACGGATTTGATGAAATTTGTATTATATTGAAGAATATAATTAATTTTATGAGTTTTGATTGAATTTTTTTTTTGAATTTTTGTTTAAAAAAGGATAACGTTGTTGAAATTTTAAAACATAAAATATCAAATTGTCATTTAAAATTAAAATAAAGGACTAAGTCGAAAAAAAAAAAGACAAAAGACTAAAACATTACCTGAAATTAAGTTAAGGGACTACGAATGTAATTTAACCTAAAAAATATAGATAGGAAATGTCTTTAACTTTTTTAATTTTTTGTCTTTTGGATTTATTTGTCTGCCGCCCTATTTAACTACTTGATCCACATCCTTTCAACAAATGACATGACATAAATATTAAAAAATAAACTACATTCATAAATATAATATTTTATACTACGATAGATCCATAAGTATTGTGCTGGTTTATTCTCTTTCCATATATACATAAACGCCTCATTAACATGTACATCATAATTCATAGCCTAGAACATTGAAGAAACCTCTATATATCATTTTCTTTTTTTCTTACCAATGGCAACTAATGACTTGAAGCTTTTTAGGTGCTTGGTTCAGTCCATTTGTAGCAAGAGTACAAATTGCTCTTAACATCAAAGGTTTGGATTATGAGAACAATATTGAAGAAACCTTAAATCCCAAAAGTGACTTGCTTCTTCAATCCAACCCCGTTTACAAGAAAATCCCAGTTTTAATTCATGGAGATAAACCTATTTGTGAATCTGGAATCATAGTTGAATATATTGATGAAGATTTGGAATAATAATGGTACTCCCTCTATCCTTCCTTCAAATTCTTATGATCGAGCCAATGCTCGATTTTGGGTTGCCTACATTGATGACAAGGTATTAATTTCTATTCCTTACCTATTTTATTTTTTTATTTTTTATTTTTTATTTTTTATTTTTTATATATATGATAAAGAAAACTTGCATGTTATATTCGAATTTAGAATATCATATTCAATTTAATAATATTTATTAGTTGAATTAGATATTTTATTTATTTATTTATGCTATTATTTAACAAATTTTTATACTTATTTATCTTAATCTTGAGTATTTATTATGAAAATAATAAATATAAAATTTTATCTTAAATGGTTATTGAATAAATAAATAGAAGTTTGAGTTCTCTAATCCAAACATATTTTAATATTTGTCAATTATTTCTATTTCTATTTCTTTTAATTTTATTTTATTTTATAACTTTTTTTTTGTAAATCAAAAGTTTATATTATATAAATCATGTATATATATAAATTTTTACACAAATTTAAAATTATTTGATATATATAAAAATATATATATTATGCAATTTTATTAATATCGTTAATATTTATGAACTTCAATAACATATTAAATAATTTTATATTTATTTAAAATTTTATATAAATAATGTATACACACAAATTTTTAATCCAATGAAAATAATTGAAAAAACAATAAAAATGATTAAGATATATTTAAATTGAACTCTTTTGGATTCATACGGCAGATTCTATATATTTTCATCTTTTCCCACGGAGTGATGCAATTATGTTATATTTAGACTTATTGTAATTTTGATCCTTTAATATTATATAATTATAATTTTGGTCCTCCATTTCAAAATTTGTAATTTTAATTTTCAATTTTTTTAAACTTTGATATTTTATCCACTTGTTAAATTTGATCATGTGAAAAATGATATAAATATTTTAACAAATTAATGATAATAATGATATGGCAAGTTATATGATGATATTTTCAATTTAATGACTTATTATTCAAACAATCTATAGATCATAGTACATATTTTTTATTTTGTTTTGATTAATTTTTGTTTAAAATGTTCATTAATGTGTTACACATATCATATCATCTATCATATAATATAATTTTAAAAGTGAGAAATTTTTTTTGTCTAATTTTTGTCTAAACATGAAGATTAAAACTAAAATTAAACAATATTTTTAACTAGGATATTATATATACCCTATATGCGATAGAGGTTTTTACACGAATAGGAATCACTCTTTAGATTTATGATTTTATAAGAACTAAAAATATAATTAACAATTAATTTTTATGAAAACTTTTAATATGAATTATGGTCCACCATGTATCATAAAAAATGTTTAAAATTTTAGCGACTATATATGTTGTCTCTTAAGTAGACATTAATTGTTATCTTTATTTCTATTACTAAAATAATAATGAATTAAATGACACTGATTCAATTAACATAAAGAAAATAAATATGTATCTCGTATTGAATAAATTATCAATTAATCGGATCACCACCTTATTAATAAAGATGATGAAAGTTGTAATCTATTACTTATGAAAAGTATCGTCACTCGTCGTTAGAATTTTCAATAAATTTGAAGTATTGATCTACAGAACCACATATAAAGATGATACACTGTATAACTCATCTAATTTTTATTCTCAGAATTTAAGTCAATTTTGTATAGATTAAGAGGTTGATCAAATTTTAACATGAGATATTCATTTCCTCTACTTCCTATACTAAATCTTTTTTTTTCTCTCAATGTTCTTGGTTTCAATTGTAGTGGTTTAGTTCCATGCAAAATGGTTTAATTGCTCAAGATGATGAGTGAAAGAAGACATCTTTTGAAGAAATGGAAGAAGTGCTTAACAATTTGAGTGAAGGAAAATATTTTTTCGGAGGAGATAAGATTGGATTTATTGACATTGCTTTTTGGGTGCTATTTGAGTTGGTTTAGGGTCACAGAGAAAATTATGGGAATTAATGTGCTTGATGAAGCTAAAACTCCTAGTTTGGTGAAATGGACTGAAAATTTTGTTAATGATCCTGTTGTGAAGGGAATTCTACCAGAAACTGATAAACTTTTGGAGTTTGCCAAAGATTTTGTGCAAAGATTAGTTTTGAAATAAATGTAAAAACATTTTATATTTTTATTTTTTTTAAATTTGTGTTCGTTTTATTTTGAAATGAGACTCTTTAAAATAACTAAAGTTTCTTTGCATTCTCAACAATCTACTCATTAAGTAATTGTATGCGAGAATTGAATGACAAAAAGCATTTTCAAATATCAATTAAATAAATTAAGAAATGTTTGCATAGGATTATATGTATTTTTTTATGTTTTCTTTATAGCCATCTAAATTTACCGCCGAAATACCAAATAATATTTATGTAGTTAACACAAATTGGATCTTTCGTTTAAGTTTCATTGTTTGATATTTTTAATTAGTTATGTTTTTTTTAAAAAACAAAAGATTTAAAAAATATTATGTTACACCTTTTTCGATCAAAATTTGTTGAATGTAAAAAATAATAATTTATGAAAGTTTTTTTTCTTTTTGTTTTTAATTAGTGTATTAAATTTTATTGAAAATTTTATTTAAGAGATATTTAAGTTATATATCACTAATAAAATATATATTTTTTTAATTAACTGATTTGTGAAAGACCAACTTATCAATCTACTAGCGTAAAATATTAATTTGGTATATATATATATATAAAGTAAATTATAATAAGTATCTATAATTATAATTTTGTGTTAAAATCAAATCTTCCATAAAAGAATATTAAAATCAATTCTAAAAATAAAATTAATTATATTTGATAATACTTAAATATATTAAATCAAAGTTACTTCTCTAAAATTAATTTTATCTCTTTTAAAGTCAATATAAGAGATAATCTTTTTCTCAAATGATATTATAATTATGAATAGAAGACGACTTGTTTATTTTAAAGTAATAATATTTATATACCTCCTACTTTTGTATATTCATTTAATATTTTATTATCTCTCTTATTTATCAAATCATCAGTATATTATATTAAGTGACAGATTAATTAAGAGTTGGTAAATGGGAGGAAGACGCTTGCTTAGAATTTAGAGTTGACAAAATTGAATTTGAAACTTGATCTAAATGTCACACCTTATAATTTAATTAAATTTTGTGAAATTTGAAGTCCCGTCCTACTTAAATTTCTTTCGTCCCTTTTTAAAATAGACATGATAATGGGGGCGGAGGTCGATTTTATTTCCTCTATTTCGCACCTAACTAATTAGGAAAAACTTGTACCCGCCCCGTTTCATAATAAGTGTGAAATTTAAGCTCTCACCTCCATCCACAACGAGTTTGGGTTTTTCCGCCCACACCGGCACCCATTCACATATATAAAATTATAAATTTAAAAATCATATCTATTATAATTAATATAATAGAATAACAATTATTAAACAATAATAAAATTAAAAAAAATTATAGAGATAAAATTATAATTTTTAATATTTTAAAAAAATATTAAGTATATTAAATATGTAGATGTATAGAAAATTTAAAAATTACTATAATATTACTTGTGGGGCAGGTTCGGGTTTCCCATCAGCCCACGCCTGCCCCGAATTTTAATTTCAGAGAAAATCCGCACCTGCACTCAATCAAAGCGGATTTTTGCTGCTCAAATCAAGCGGGTTCGGGTAGATACTCGCATGTACGGATTATGTTGTCATCCCTATTTCAAAATGACATAAAGAATAAGAAAATAATATTTCCATCTTACCACATATTGTATGGTACATATTTTACTTTTATTAAAAAAAAATTAAGTTTTAAAATACATTGTTGATCCTTCAAGTTTATATCAAATCTAGCTTAAATCTTTTAAATTTTTTTCTTTTTGATGTAGTCTTATATATTATGTTCCATTTGTAATGCTAAATTTTAAATTTTAAAGGTGTACATTGTATTTTTTTTCCTGTTAAAAAAATGTAATACGACTATTAAGATAGTGACTTGTCACAATAGTGCCGATGTGACAAATTAAACCATTACTTAATATTAAGAAAAAATAATTTAAATAACTTAAATGTGAATGGAGTTAACCTTAAATGAACACATGTACATTTTTGCTTAAAAATTAAATTTATAAATTAAAATGGTTAGTTTCTTCGTTTTGTTCATCAACATTTTCATCAATCATAACTTAAGTCGAGAAATTTTAATCAATTTCTTCATCTTCATCTTCATATTTCAAGACAAATTACTCGTATGAATTAGATTTATTTTTAAGAAAAAATAATAAATATATCAAGTAATTTTAAAGATATTATATCTAAAGACACATATTTTTAATAGATACTTATAATTAAGGACAAAAGGATTATAAAAATTTACTCCGTCTGGGATTATTTTATAAACAAAAATTAGTAACAAAATATTGATATGTTTAGTAAAAAAAATTGGATTAAATACGTAATTTTTTTTTACCAAATTTTGTTTATAAATAAGGTCATAAGGAATATTGACTAAACCACAAGAATAAAAAAAATTGTTAGTAATACTCTCTTTATTCTTCAAGAAATTATTTATTTATTCATTTCATATATATTAAAAAAATAATAATTTTATTAAATTACCCTTATCAACTATGATTGTGTTTACTATCACCATAACTAATAATAGAAGTTTTTTTATTAAATTGCTAAAAAAATATTATTAATAAAATTCAAAGTACAAGATGTACTTAGAATTGAAAGTACACATAATCAAAGTCACAAATAATTAGATAACATAGACAACCACCACCAACGAAAACCATAAAACACAACGAAAACTTCAAAGTATACGACTCAAACCACATTTTCAGCAATTAACAATAATTCATGCACCCCAAAGTTGAAAACACAAAGAATGAAAATGACATGCAAAACTAACCTCTTTTGCCTTAATCCAAGACAAAGAAGCTAATTTAACTTTTTCAAGCAAAAGTGGAAGACTAAACTCACTTTGATTAAAAATAATAAAGTTTCGCATCTTTCTAATTGACCAAACACATGTCATCCAGATAGCACCAAATCTAGTCCCCACCTTACTCCATTTAAGACTTAACCCATAAAATTGAAGAGCATGAACTTCCACTTTAATGTTAAACACACCAAAAAACCCAACCAAAAATGAATTTCCCTCCAAAGAAAGAATTTGTAAGAAAGATACACATGCTTACATGGTTGTCCATAATAGCTAAGCGTTCAGAAAAAGCCTCCATACAAACATTGACATCTTCAATTCAAAGAAACCAATTTATTCCACACAAGAGCAGTGTTTAAAGATACGCAATAAGAAATAGAAGTGGAGAAGTCCCCATTGAACATATTGACTTAGGATAACTAGAGTTAGAGGTGGAAATAAATCATATTGATTCATCACATAAGCTCATGGTTTAGCCTACATCTGATCCAAATCAAGAGTTTCTTTTTTTTTTTTAATTTTTTTTTTTTATAAAAAGAAATAGAGAATACCCTGCTTCTTTTGGGTCTGTTATGCCAATGCTTTTTTAAAGTATGCTCAGATGGATAATTCCTAATGATATTTGACAAAAATTATTAATATTCACGTAATTTGAATTAGTAACAGGTAAACTAAAAGCTTTTAATCTTAAAAGTAATACACTTCATCTAAAGTTATTGTGCACTCACATGTTGAAATATGAAACATATGAATTTGTGGACTAGATCTCTCAACCAAAACATTAATCAGACCAACGTTTAATCTATATACCGTTTACGAGTTTGATCACTTAACCAAATCATACTTGTTGCAAATATGACAATATAACATCATTTGTGTTTTATATCAATTTATCCTTTTAAGAGTTCTAAAATAAATAATATATAAAAAAGTAAGACATTGAAATAAATAAAATTAAATAAGTACAATAATATAAATAAATTCATAGACTATTCCATGAGAAAAATATAATCTTTGAGAGAGAAATGGTTGATATAGAAACTTTGCAAGGAAAATAGTTGTGATGTTGTGAAGAATGAAAGTGATTGTAATGTGTTTTTATAGGGTATTTGAACAAAGGGTGAATAATAAGAAGCCAAGAAACCAATTCACATGGATCACAAAATATTTTCAAGAGGTTGCATCCCCACTCTACAACCATGTGTTCAAACGTTACTGACACATCTATTCAATCATGTTAATTTGAATTTTTTTGTAACATTTAATGTTTTTTTTATCATTTAATTTTTTTATTTACATGATCATGATATTTCAATCTATCGTTTAAAGGATTTTTAAATATATATATATATATCATGATATTAAGAACAAACAAAAAAACATAAATAAATTAATATAAATAAAATAAATAAATAAATAAATAAATAAATACTTACAAATACTTGTATGTGTTTTATTTCGGATATGATATAATGTTAAGATTATCTACAATGTAACATCAACTATCAAATTATAACTTAATCTCATTTCTAGTAGTCTCTTAATTTATCTAAAGATTAGTTAATATGTCATACCATTTTTTAAAAAAAAAAAGTATATTTAGATCTTAAAATAAATTGATGACAGTGAACATGTGATACTTAAACCTTAATTATTTTAATCATACCAGACTTAGATTTTGCAAACCTAATTCGACCTATTGTAATAGCCCTAAAAATCTAAGTGACTATTAGTATTATTATGTAATGTATAGTAATTATGTATTAATAGTAAATAATAATTTAGATGATAATAACGAAATGAAATTATTAGTAAATGGGTATTCTAGTCAAATCAACTCATAAGGCCCGCAATATAAAGGTTGGGTCAATCAAATTTATCAAAAGAAACCAATTTTCTTCTCTTCTCCGTAGTCAATCAGAGAAGGAAGAAAGAAAAACTTCCATTTTCTCTCATTCACTTAATCTTTCTTTTTTGCATCAAACCTCCCCAAACCCATAAAAGAAAAATGGCCAAAGAAGGGAGCTAAAGCTACAAGAAGCCTAAAAGATTAGAAGCAATACTCAATAATTCTCTTCTTGCTCTCTCATTCAGCTTCAAACTTAGGCGAGTTCTCTCCCCCATCTTTAATTGCATGTTAAGATAGCGATTAAAATAGATTGTGGTTAAAAATTGATGATTAGAAGAAACCAAACTTTGCATGCAAATTTGAGTATTTTTATGGGTATTTAATTGGGAAACCTTCATGCTAGAAATCAATGTTAGAACTTGTATTAGATGTAAAATTGATAGTTATATTGACTAGATATTACATTGTGATTTATTGGTTAAAACATGCATGTACTTGAGAATCAACTGATAGTGTGATGACTTGCATATAAGGTATTCAATAAATATGTAGTTGTCGTCCCTCAAATCCAATATGCAATACCTTTGGTATTTAGTTTGCACCTTTTTCTATAAAAATCGTTTGGAGTTTATTTTTGTACCATTGAAAATTAAACTAAATTTACTTTGAAATAGATACTGATTTCACTAAATTTAATTGAGAATTGATAGAGAAAAATGTGTCTCGAATTAGACTAAAGTTGTTGTCTAATTTTTGGAATCTTTGTGTATTGTTTTGACAAACTGTACTAATTGAGAACTTAACTTGAAAAATGGAAACTATATTAATATGTGAGACATAATAAGCTTTCTAACGTGAGTTAGTTTACTCAAATCGGACGTCGTTTTTGATATTTTAATTGATTTGTCAAAGTTGAGGTAAATTCTACACAAAATTATTATCACATAGCTGAGTTAAAATGGGTATAACACGTTTTATATGAAATGGTTTTAAGTGAAATCAATTGCATTGAAAAGCTTACTCCTAGTACTTTAGTATGGTGAAGTCTCATAATTTTATATCAATTTTATAATTTGTAGTGATTTTATAAACACAACTGCTGTCATAGAACTCTATAGGGTGTTTCAGATGCCTTAGGCTAAGTTCTAAGGGGTGTTTCAGATAGCTTAACTACCTTAGTCTTTATGTATAAGAATTTCAAAGGAATTATATAAAACATTATAGAGTGTATAATGTTAAATTAAGAAAAAAGACGTATAATGCTTAATAATTTTGTAATAAACTATTATTTCATAGTAGTGAGCAAAATTTTGTTATGGATTTAACTCGCATTGTAACTAGGACGATTGAGACTCAGTTATCTTCATTAGGCAATTGGTTATAGTGGACTAGACTTTCTCAAACTTACACACATATGAGGAATGAACTATGCAACCTTCAGTTACAATATAAAAATAATTATGTATCCTTATTAATTTATTCTAGTTTGCATAAGTCCAAGAATGTAACGTAGTCACTGTTGAGGTGAATAAGTTAATAGAGTTATGTAATTTTTTTTATAATTCGCATATTATAGAATTAAATTATTAAAAATTATGCATTTAGGTATAAGGAGTCAACCTATGTTAGTTCTGCTAGAAGTCTCATTCTTTCTATTGTTGTTGTTTTGAGTTAATAAGGTAGGAAAAGGAAAAATCAATTTAGAATAATTATGTAGAAGCTTAGTGGATGTTGTATTAGATATGACATTGTCGAGTTTATGTTTTGTTTCATTGAAACTTATATATTAAGTTAGATGTTGGACAAACTATGTTGTCATCGTATAGACTTGATTATCCATATATTAATGTATCATCATATATTATATTTTAGATTATTAGTATATCGTGTTATATCTATCATATTTTCAAACATAATTAGAGGATATAATTGACAAAATAATAATTAGACAATTTTTAAACAAAGACATTCTGGAAAGAAGGAAGTATTAGTTTGTCCATAGTTGATATTAGTGTTTTAAAAAAGTTTATCATTTGAAAAAGAATATTAATTCATGCTCCCCTTTTTTGTTGTTGGTAAAAAGTACGTTTTTGACGCGCAATTTTAGAGTCTAATGCTTCCTTTTTGATATATATTACTTTGTGCGTCTCATTTTAAATGTTTTTTTTTAAAATTATTTGTTATTTTACTATATCGATATTGCCCTAATATTTATTTATTTATTGTATCTTAATTAATTAAATTTTTCTATTAACTGCAATTAATAAAAAAATTTATATAATTGAAACATATTTTATAATTAAAAATAACAATTAATTATTTTCTTAAAGTGTGCAATTCAAATAATGCAAATAATCAGAAATTTAAAATTAGACGAGAATGCATTAGATTTGCTCACAAAGAGCTAGTTGTTTAAAAAATTTAAAAAGTGATTTTAACTTTATATTTTAAAAAATAATTGTTATAATAACTTATTTAAAAATAGTAGAAACTGATTTAGACTCATTTGTTATCAATTAAAAAAGTAATTTTGATATATATTCTTTATTAAATATTTTAACACGATAAAAATTATATTTTTTTTTCAAAAAAATATATCTTTTAAAAATAATTTTTATAAAAAGTTTGTCAAAATAGTTTTTAATTTTAATCTCTTTTAAAAATTTCATTATTTAAAAAAATTTATAACAAAAAATAAAAATACTACAAAAATCAGTTTCTTAAACATCTGCAAAAGAGACAGGTGTCGCCTTGAATTTATGAGTGACTCATTGTGTTAGTGACGTGTGTTAGCTGTGCTACTTAAATATGCATTTATTTGTAGACGCTAATTTTTGCGTACAATTTTTATATTTTATTTTTGTTATAAAGCATACCACAAATCTATTATCTCTCTCAATTTTGTTTTCAACAATGCAACTTTTTTTTTTTTTTTTCATTCATATTATTAATTATTAAATAAACTAGTGTGCTTCATAGGATAGAACTAGAACTTCTCTTTCCTTAGCAATGGCAAAAAATGACTTGAAGCTTTTTAGGTGCTTGGTTCAGTCCATTTGTAGCAAGAGTACAAATTGCTCTTAACATCAAAGGTTTGGATTATGAGAACAATATTGAAGAAACCTTAAATCCCAAAAGTGACTTGCTTCTTCAATCCAACCCCGTTTACAAGAAAATCCCAGTTTTAATTCATGGAGAAAAACCTATTTGTGAATCTGGAATCATAGTTGAATATATTGATGAAGTTTGGAAAAATAATGGTACTCCCTCTATCCTTCCTTCAAATTCTTATGATCGAGCCAATGCTCGATTTTGGGTTGCATACATCGATGACAAGGTATTTCAATATTCCTTATCTATTTTTACTTACCTTTTTTAAATTTTATATTTATTTCTCTTGGTTTTGAGCATTTTATTTTTATGAGAAAAATCATTACAAAACTTTTACCTGAAATAGTTATTGGAAAGGAAAAGTCAAACTCAAACAAACACTATGTTCGCTAGAGATATGACAATATGTATAATTTATAAAAAAAGTCTTTTCCAAGTTTATACGCTGATTGAGTTAAATAATAGTTTATAAATAGTGACACATTTCATCTCATAAATTTGTTTCGTGACGATAAATTAGAATAAATATAAAATCGAAAATGATAATAGAGTATATCAATCGGACTATCTATCATTTATATACACACATATTACAATTATAAGAGTTAAAATGTATTTCTTCGTAAAATTAGCAAAAAGTTATGTATTTATAGTCCTATCTAATTAGGTGTTGAATCACTGTTATTTTGAAAAACTTAACTGTTTATGTTATTTACTATGTATTTGTTGTAAAATTATGATAGTTTACCGTAATGTTGTCAATTTTACCGTGAAACCAATCATGAAAATAAAAACTTCTAGAAAAAGTAATTTTGTATGGCTGACCCCTATTTCCTACTAAATCTTGTTTCTCAATGTTTTTGGTTTCAATTGGGAGAGTAGTGGTATAATTCCATGCGAAGTGGTTTAACTGCACAAGATGATGAGTCAAAGAAGCAAATGGAAGAAGTGCTTGTGAGGATGGAAGAAGTGCTTAACAATTCCAATGAAGGAAAAGAGTTTTTTGGAGGAGATAAGATTGGATTTATTGACATTGCTTTTGGGTGCTATTTGAGTTGGTTTAAGGTCACAGAGATAATTATGGGAATTAATGTGCTTGATGAAACTAAGACTCCTGCATTGGCAAAATGGACTGAAGCTTTTGCTGCTCATCCTGCTGTGAAGGGAATTCTACCAGAAACTGATAACCTTTTGGTGTTTGCTAAAGGTTTTCTTCAAAATTTGGTTGCTGCTACTCCTAAGTAAATGGAAATGTAAGATAATAAATTGTTATCTAAGTTCCTTCGCATTGTCATCAATGTACTCATTATGGACTTGTATGTGAGAATTGAATAATAAAATGCATCTCCTAATATCAATAAATTAAGAAATGTTTGCATAGTATCATCTGTATTTTTTTATGTTTTCTTTGTTGTTGATATATAAACAGATACTCCCTCCTCCCTCCGTTTTTTCTAATAAGAAATAGTTGAATTAAAATTTAATTAATAAAAGTTGATGTATCCGATTCATGTCTCTTATAAAAAAAATCAGAGAATATTTGTAAAGAGGAGTTATAGTGTACACCGAAAAGACAAGGTCAATTGCATAACTTGCAACGAATACCCTATTGTGACATGCAAAAACTAGTTGATATATTCAATGATTTTGTTGTAAACTACAAGCACACCAGGAAGCCCTCAAGAATTATACTAGGCACAAATGAAACCAATCCAACACAACATTCAAAATTACATGAACTAGTAAAGTAATTGCAAACACCGACTCAATAGAACACTGTTATGTAGTAATGTATGAAAAACAGATTCGTGTTCAACACCGCAATTTGCAATAACCAATTATTGCTTACATGGGCAACAAATCAAAATGCAAATTACAATGCACTATATGAATGTGTGCCTCAAATCATAAAAAGTTAGTTATGCTTAAGAGATTTATGCTTAAGAGTTGTTATAACTACCTTTGGCCAAATTAGTTACAAGAAGGTGGTTATAGTTAGTTAAGTAAATGTCTTTAAATACTATAGTTGTAAATGTATTGATGATGTTGTTGTAATAGCAGGAGCTGGAAACTAAGAAAGACATATGCAATTCATGAATCATAGAAATTTAGAGAGAGAAGATTAAAGGGAGAAAAGAAAGATTGAAAGAAGGACTAGTATTGCTGATTCATAAACAGTGATAGATACTAGGAGATCAATATTGAGAAGGTGTTAATCTTGTAAAGTTCAATTAACAATAGTGGGTTAATCTTGCTTGTTTGTTTGTGACGTAGGTCTCATCAATTGAGATCGAATACGTAAATTCTTAGTGTTATTCTTCCCTTATCCTTCTTTAATTTTCGTTTGCATTGATTAAGAAAACTGGTTTACAAAACTGCAGAAAGAAGAACCAAGAACGTTCTGGTTTTTTGATTTTTCGGATTTTTTGTTCTGTCCAGAACGTTCTCTGTTTTCGTTTTTTATTTGCAATGGCTTGTTTTTCTATTTTGTTGATTAACTCTTGTTGCAAATCCCAATATTATTTTAACAAAAGCAAACATGGTAATGGCATACACTAGACTGCAAAAAATTCACTAAGTTGCAGAAAGAATTATGTGCAATTAATAGAATTATATAACACCCAACATCCAACGAGAAGTAAAATAAAGCAACAGAGTAAAAATTAATAATAAAAAATAATACAAAAATTACGGAGTTTTATATAATAATGACTTACCTCACAGGGATAGAAATGTGGGTTTTTTTATATGATTATCCCACTTTTTTATTTTAAATACCAATATGTCCTACTTCCAAAACAAAATACCAGAATGCCCTACTTTTTAACCCCAGTTGCAAGTCGCAACCTGAGGATGCGATTTCCTGAAAGAAAATTTTTTCTACTTCACTATATGGTCGCATCCTAGGGATGCGACCTCCTACTTCGTATGGTTTTTTGTTGTTGTTGAATATTGGGTATATATTATTATATTTATTATATTTAATAATAATAATAATGGGTATATTATATTAGATATATTATATTTATTATTATTAAATATTTTAAAAATAATTATAACATTAAAAAATACAAAATATTATTATAAATAATAAAAATAATTAAGTTAATAATATTATATATCTTTTAATAATTATTATAATAATAAAAATAATAATAATAATAATAATAATAATAAAAAGAAAATTCTAT
>NC_021161.2:8736215-8739857 GCF_000331145.2 Cicer arietinum
GTATGGTTGATAGTGTTGTGATGGAGAATGTACGTCGGGTTGATAATGGGTAGAGTATGGTTCATAGTGTTGTGATGGGATAGGCATGTTTGAGGTTGATGGTTGTGATGGGTTGATAGTGTTGTGTTGTGAAGTAGGACCACTTTCAAATGTAATGTATAACTCAATGGTGCCAAGTTGTGACCATTGTGCATAAACATCAAACATGAGTTCAACATCGTCGTCATCACAAACCTTCATCAATTCAAATCTGGTTGTATTTTCACCAAAGAAAACAAGGTGTCGATAAACTATATCAGTTATCGTCACGTTGTCGTCGAACTGCAACTTTTTCTTAATGACATTCTTTAGACGAGCAAGGTTGCTGCTAGAATGTACTTTGAACGCCTTTTTGTAATCACTTACAAATATTTTCCCTTCAACTCCATCGACAATTGAACCATTGTAATAAACAATACAAATGACTTGTTGATAAGCCATGATGATGTAATTGATAGAATGTATGATGAGATAGAAGGTATGATGAGATAGAAGGTATGATGAGATAGTGTGATCTAGTTTTCTATTTATAGAAGTTAGTAGGATTGAATAGATCAATTTGATTGGTCCAACTAAAAGTATGAGGATTGATATTTTTCTACTAAACCACAACCGTTGATAAATAAATTTGGATGGTCAAGATTAAAGATTGAATAGATCAATTTGATTGGTCCAACTAAAATTATGAGGATTGATATTTTTCTACTAAACCACAACCGTTGATAAATAAATTTGGATGGTCAAGATTAAAGATTGAATAGATCAATTTGATTGGTCCAACTAAAAGTATGAGGATTGATATTTTTCTACTAAACCACAACCGTTGATAAATAAATTTGGATGGTCAAGATTAAAGATTGAATAGATCAATTTGATTGGTCCAACTAAAAGTACGAGGATTCATCATCAAGCATCCACAACCATCGATTACACGAAATGAGCAGCTGGGATTCATCAACAGGGGATCGTTGCCTGGCCCTGCGACCTCTCAAAGAAGTCGTATCCTGGCCTTGCGACCTCCTAAAGGGTTCGCACTGTGGGGATGCGACCTCCCACGTGGCTGAATCTGAGATCGCTTTCTGGCCATGCGATTTCCTATATAAACACCCCAAACCTACATCAACCAACATCATCAAACACACTTCCTCAATTTTATATATTGTTAATTTTATATTTTATATTAATGTCTTATATATAGAATATTTTATATATTATTAATTTTATATATTGTTAATTTTATATTTTATATTAATGTCTTATATATAGAATATTTTATATATTATTAAATTTATATATTATTAATTTTATATTTTATATTAATGTGTTATATATAGAATATTTTATATATTATTAATTTATATATTGTTAATTTTATATTTTATATTAATGTCTTATATATAGAATATTTTATATATTATTAATTTATATATTGTATATTATTAATTTTATATTTTATATTAATGTCTTATATATTATTAATTTATATATTATTAATTTTATATTTTATATTAATGTCTTATATATTATTAATTTATATATTATTAATTTTATATTTTATATTAATGTCTTATATATAGAATATTTTATATATTATTAATTTATATATTATATATTATTAATTTTATATTTTATATTAATGTCTTATATATAGAATATTTTATATATTATTAATTTATATATTATATATTATTAATTTTATATTTTATATTAATGTCTTATATATAGAATATTTTATATATTATTAATTTATATATTATATATTATTAATTTTATATTTTATATTAATGTCTTATATATAGAATATTTTATATATTATTAATTTATATATTATATATTATTAATTTTATATTTTATATTAATGTCTTATATATAGAATATTTTATATATTATTAATTTATATATTATATATTATTAATTTTATATTTTATATTAATGTCTTATATATAGAATATTTTATATATTATTAATTTATATATTATATATTATTAATTTTATATTTTATATTAATGTCTTATATATAGAATATTTTATATATTATTAATTTATATATTATATATTATTAATTTTATATTTTATATTAATGTCTTATATATAGAATATTTTATATATTATTAATTTATATATTATATATTATTAATTTTATATTTTATATTAATGTCTTATATATAGAATATTTTATATATTATTAATTTATATATTATATATTATTAATTTTATATTTTATATTAATGTCTTATATATAGAATATTTTATATATTATTAATTTATATATTATATATTATTAATTTTATATTTTATATTAATGTCTTATATATAGAATATTTTATATATTATTAATTTATATATTATATATTATTAATTTTATATTTTATATTAATGTCTTATATATAGAATATTTTATATATTATTAATTTATATATTATATATTATTAATTTTATATTTTATATTAATGTCTTATATATAGAGAATACAATCGATCATATGATGGTTCAAGAAGTAATATATTCATTCTCATGTAGTTGCACTTTTAATTTTTTTTTATATCTCTTAATTTTCACTTTAGCCTGTTTTTTTAACATCCAGTTTCTTTGGAGATCGTATCTCGGATTCCAACACGAGGTACCCGAACAAGAGATCATGACTTGGGCTGCATGTACCTATCTGCACTGCTATCATATCGTCGAAAAACATCATGCAGATAGAGTCGCGCTTCAGTTCGGCTTTCATCAACAAATTCCGCAACCTCCAGAAGATATGACGCTCTACCATGAGATCGACATGAGACGTGGCATTGATGATAATTGGAGTGTGGTTTGGAAAGATGAGATTCAACATTGGAATGAACGTCAGAATTACATATTGCAAGGTCAGTACGTCGAAGGTGTTTTACGCCACACTAACGAATATATGAATTGGTTCACGCATCACACTAAATTATACATATATGTGGAAAGATACATGCGCGATCCACGTTTGCAACCTTCAACATATCCTGATGTTCACTCTATGCCTCAATCAATCCCACAACAAAATATCATGCACCAAACACCGTCTTTATCTTC
Organism: Cicer arietinum; assembly: GCF_000331145.2. Taxonomy (NCBI): domain Eukaryota; kingdom Viridiplantae; phylum Streptophyta; class Magnoliopsida; order Fabales; family Fabaceae; genus Cicer; species Cicer arietinum. The sequence continues at coordinate 8,739,318 of NC_021161.2, forward strand.
ACCACAACATTTTCATGAAGCTGCAGATATACCGACTCAATACTACGTTCCTTCAGTGCCAGTGCCAACAATACCCTCTCCCATTAATCCGACCGAGAGCGGAATTTTCTATAATTTGTTTGGTACTCATTGCACAACTCCTGAGTCGGCTTATGCGGCTTTTGATTCTATGTATAATGTCGAAACTCAAAATTATACGGAAGCAGGTGGTAGTGGTTCTAATCCACAAACAGATTACAACGAGGATCAACCACAACAACCTCAAGTTGTTCAAAGAGCTAGACGAGTTCGACGACCGCGTAGATGTGGAACTGGAGGTCATTTAGATGACAATAATTAATTTTTATTTGATGTATTTTTTTTATTTGTAGTATTTTTTCTTTTTTTTTAATGTATTTTTCTTTTAATTTAATGTATTTTTATTTTATTTTATTATTAAAATTTTCTTTTTATTATTATTATTATTGTTTTGTTATTATAATAATTATTAAAAGTTATATAATAATATTAAATTAATTATTTTAATTATTTATAACAATA
>NC_021161.2:8741239-8822338 GCF_000331145.2 Cicer arietinum
TTTATAACAATATTTTGTATTTTTTAATGTTATAATTATTTTTAAAATATTTAATAATAATAAATATAATATACCCAATATAATATACCCAATAATAAATAACAAAATTCAACAACCAAAGAATATATAATATTAAAATACATTATTGAATATATTAAATAATAAAAGTATTTTTATTTTATTAATAGAATTTTTTTATTATTATTATTATTAAAATTATTATTATTATTTTTATTATTATCATAATTATTAAAAGATATATAATATTATTAACTTAATTATTATTTTTATTTTTTATATCCAATATAATATATCCATTATTATTATTAAATATAATAAATATAATAATATATACCCAATATTCAACAACAACAAAAAAATCATACGAAGTAGGAGGTCGCATCCCCAGGATGCGACCATGTAGTGAAGTAGAAAAAATTTTCTTTCAGGAAATCGCATCCCCAGGTTGCGACTTGCAACTGGGGTTAAAAAGTAGGGCATTCTACTATTTTATTTTGGAAGTAAGGCATATTGATATTTAAAATAAAAAAATGGGATAATCATATAAAAAACCCTAGAAATGTTCTTTTCATCTCCAAAAACCAAATTTGTACTTAACCTTGATTTAGAAATAAACATAATGAACACCTGCACAGACACTGTCTTTGTGTAATTCCTTTATCCTTAATCCAAGGCAACTTACCTTGAGTTGCCTTGCATTCCAACGCAAGATCAAACTGATTTACAAAAGCCATAAAAATCCTTATCCAATAGTACTTTACCACAGTTGAAAATGTATCTCAAAGTACTCAAACCTATCAAAATGACTAAACCCCTTAGTTGCAAATACCTTTACTTTTCTTGAATATTTACTTGCATCCAACAACCCAATTATTGTCAAGTTGTTTCACAAGCTTCCAAGTATATCCTATTCAAAAGCTTCATTGCTTGCAACCAATTTTGACTTTCTTTGCTCTCTGTAACCTCTCTGAAATCCCTCGACTCAAATTTTCAATTTCTCCAACCACGTTTATAGCATAGTAGATAAAGTCTTCATTATATCGTTTATCCTATGGGGTACAATGTTCCTTTAGTCCAATCTTTGGTCAACTCTAATTTTAGTGATGGTTACATTGTTGCTTTCACTATTTTTTTTACAGCTTTCTTCTCTAATACATAGCCCAACCTCAGTGGCCAACATTGTTATTCACGGCTTTCTCACTTCTCCATTTCACCCTCTTAGAAATTAATGAATTTTTGCTTTCTATAGGAATCAAATTTGATACGTGAGGAGTAAGGGATAAATATAACCGTTTATTCATTTACACATTTCTACTACCAATTAAACAAGCTCAATTGGTAGTGAGAACAAACGAACAGTAGTTCGTGGGACCTTTGCACATCATCCTCATTTAGATATCATAAAATGTAACATCGTTACTTATGAAGCATCTTGATTCTCCAGCATCTAACTTCCACAATTTGTAGTATTTCACACTCCCTAGATAATTAGAGTAGTACGTCGGTTTACCGCTCCATATTTCCATCAGTTCTTGAATTCTTGAAGTCTATAGTTGGACGAATCACATCTGCTAATCAAATACATTGTGGTACTTGAAGCTTCACCCCAAAAACTATAGCATACACATCACTCTCTTCAAAATAGTCATATTCTTGTGTTACTTGCAAAATATATTATTGATTTTGATGTTGCCTGCCAAATATATATTTCTTACAAGACCTCACAATCGGATCGTGACGTAGTAACAAATGTCACGTGATCATTGATGTTGTGGAACCAAATGACACATATGTATTGTTGAGGTGTTAGCAAATTCCACACGGTGTCATTATCTGATGATACCTTTACACATAACACAATCGGACATGAAATGATGACATGTTTCTCAATGGATTATCTAGTGCAATTAACTTTTTATAAAAACTAAAATCAAAATTTATTTTTATGAACTAAATATATATTTAAATTTTTTAAAAAATAAATAATTATAAGACAAAATTTCTTTATACAAAAGATTATATATTTTAAAAAATTAGAAAGTAACTGAATAAATGCATAGAGAAATCGTCATTTAAATTGTAAGTGAAGATTAATTCGGTTAATTGATAAAAATTTAGTTAATATTTTGTGTGAGTTTGAAACCTCTTCTAATGTGAGAATCTCGTGTTGAAATATTTAGAAAATATAGGTACAAAAATTGGGATAAAAATAAATTAAAAATTGTAAGATTGACGAGAAGAAAGAGACAGAGGGTGTGACGAGGATTGCTATTAAAGAAACTAAAGAACCACATGATCTTGTTACTTACGGTTTTTAACTTTAGAAACATAAAACAAGACATAGAAGAAGGGAGTGAAAAACAATGGAAGGAACGATCAAATTAGACGGTTGTGGGTACGAGGTTACAACTTCATCTCACCTCTGCGTTTCAGTCATTAACTCCTACTACCATCAGGTTCGTGTTTCACATCATCCTTTTCTTCTTCTTTTTCCCTTTTTATTTTATCATTTTTTTTTTGTGTTTTTCAAAAGTGTTTCGGTATTCTCGATGAAGGTTCTGAGCTACGGTAGAGAGAGATGTGTGATTCTGGAAGCAGTGGTCCATGATAACTACTGTGTATTAGCCAACACCTTAGTAGCTCATTTTCTCTACTCCTCCGATTCTTCTAAAGCTGCTTCTTATCTTCATACGGCTAAGTCCCACCTCGTAAGTGTAACCTCTCACTTATTTTACTCTTTAATTGTTTGTGAAACTATCACAATGATCATTGAATGTACCAAAATTATGTAAAATACCTTAATTTGTGTTTTATTAGTCATTTTGATCATTCAATGCATCTTTCATTACTTAATTTAGTCCTTGTCAAATGTGGCTTTTGTTAATCAATTTAGTCCATAAAATTACTAACTAAAAAACACTTGGAGATGTATTTGTAACTTCGATGTACTCAAGAGTTACAGTTACAACGTCTCACACATTCAAAGAGAATAATGATTGTTTACTCAATATATCTGAGTGTATTCTATTAGTAATTTAATAGATTAAACTATCTAATTTGAACACATTTGAAGATTAAATTGATTAACTATAGACAATTTCAATGATATTTTTGTAACTTTGATTAATTTGAGAACTATATAGTGACTACACCTGACATATTCTAGGACAAAAATACTATTTACTCTTTTTTTAATTATAATTTTAGTCTTTAAAATTGCAGTTTATGTAATTTTGGTCCGACAGTTTACCAAAATCTACAATATTTGGAGACCAAAACTGCAAAAAAATCCACGATTTGGGAATATTAAGTGTGGTTCAAATTAGAGCAACTAAAATTGTGAATTTAAACAAAAACTACAATTAAAGAATTTTTTTGACAGAGTACAACTACAATTAAAGAAAATTCATACATGATTAGGATTTTGATGGTACAGGAACATGCCACGTTGTACGAGAAACTAGTTTTTGATGTCATCAGTTATTTAATGTCAGGAGATAGAGACGATGAAGTATCTGTTGAGTTGCATTCTAAGGTGAGTAACTTTGCTGAGCCCTTAAATAATAGAAAAATGTTTGGCATACACCCTTATGGACTATTTTTATCCTCAATATGATACTATCTTTTTAGGACACTTGAATATTTGGGGAACTATTCACACAATATATTCATAATCTTTTAAGACACATTCATGGTTCAAGCTATTTGTACAGTCTTAAAAACAGTTTCCCGGAATTCATGTATATTTAGAGGTGATAACATTGACACTTTAGATCGAAGGCTTGAAATTATTTTGACAGAAGATTTTGATCCTTTGTTATTCATGTGTAGAAACTGAATTTGATCAAGTAATTTACATCATATTTTATACATTATTCCTTCAGAGAGTTCTGTCTAAAGTGGCGAGCTTAATGCACACTGCGTACCGCACTTTTTTTCTAACTTTGTTGCCTGCTCTATGCTTTGAGATTCATCGATGTTTCTATTCAAATTCTATTTTGATTAACAAGACTTGTTTTTTGTTTTAAGCTTCTGAAGGAGTTCCCAAGAGATTTGGTTTCTCTAAAGAGAGCACAAATCTTGTGCTTCTACATGGGTCGGCCTGATCTTTCTTTATCCCTTGTTAATAAGGTTACTATTCAATTACACAACATTTCTGTTTCATTTCTTCTACTGTTTGTGAAAACAAATATATGTTTTGAACGTTTAACATAGCATGTTAGTGTTTATTTTTATTGAACATAATTTTTTATGATTCAAACTTCAAAGTGTTGCCAAACACCAAAATGAGGAACATTTCTCATTCCTGTCACCAAACCAAAATATAATCTACTTCGTAATTTGCAGATTGACATATTTATCTTGGTTTGTATTTATTATTATTATTGAGTACCTTATCCTTTTAACTTTCACAGGTTCTACCTCAAAACGAAGGAGAAAATTACATATATGGCATGCTTGCTTTTCCTTTGTTGGAGCTTGGAAAAATGAAAGATGCTGAGAAAGCTGCCAAAAGAGGATTTGAAATCAACAAGAAAGATGGCTGGTCACAGCATGCTGTAGGTCAATGTATTTGTCAAATGCTCATTCTACCTTTATAGTAGTACTTGCATAATGCTATCTTTCAAGTTATCTTCTTAACAATTACGATTTTTGAATACATGACTCCTATGAAGCATCGACACAAACATCTAACATAACACTAACAAGTAGATATCTGTAATAGTTTGAAAAAATTAGAAGTGAATGAATCTATTTACATATATTGGTGTCGTGTTAGTGTATGACACAAACACGTGTCAAACACCAGACACGTTTTCAATCTGAAGTGTCATTGCTACATAACTTGGCTCTTCTTGTTTAAGTTGCAGTATAAACTCAATGTCTTAGAAGTTCCCTGTATTTATTATGAATAAAAAAAAAGTAATAGGGCTGGAGTAACATCAATCAATTAACCCTTGATTAATTTGGAGATCATGTCAAGCTTTAATTTTAGACTTAATAAAGTTGCAGTTTATTTTTGTTGGTCTTTAACCCTCTGGTTTGCTGGTACCCAGTGGAAATAGGCCTTAATAATCTGGAGTTAGCCAATGATTGTTACAGCTAGGCTTCGAACTTGGGTACTCCTATCCGATTCGTCCTTATGAAACTGTTTGAAATGTGTTTCAACAACAACTTCTTGTAAATTATGACCTCAAAAGTTAATTAATAATTAAATTTTATTCTGCAGTTATGCCATGTTCTTCAATACGAGTGCCGTTTTAGAGAAGCTGTTAAGTTCATGGAAGAATGTGCATCATCATGGAATTCTTCTTCATCTTTCATGTAAGCATTTTATTCATTTGATAATGGCTTTGTCTCACTTTTGTATTAATCATCTAAAGAGTTCTCATTCTTTCAGGTTGACACACAATTGGTGGCATGTTGCACTTTGTTTCTTAGAAGGCAATGCTCCAATGCAAAGAGTGCTCGACGTATATGACAATTATATATGGAAGGAGTTAGAAAAACCCGATGCTGCAGTTCCTGAGGCACACAATTTTATTAACTTTGTTACTTACTACTAATACTTTCTCATTTTCTTCCCTTTATCGTGAATTCTGATATTATCTGAACATAGGTTTACTTAAATGCCGTGGCTCTGCTTCTGCGGTTGTGTGTACGCGATGAATTGAACTTCTTGGGCGATCGGCTCAAGATGCTTGCAGATCGCCTAGCTGATCAAGTATGTTAAGATACACATTGCATTGTATATTTTTTATGATTAGGATTCAAACTCGGATCAAATATGATTCAAACAGATCGCCTGGTGTTTTAATGCATGATATATAAACTGGAAATGTTAGTTTGTATTCTCAACCGTTGTGCGTTTTGGTTGGAGTCGATACTTTGAGAATCAGACTGAACATTAAACTAGTGATACTTCCCGTTCACAATTTGGACGGAAAATAATTATAATAATATGAATTTGCGACTAAAAGTAGAAAGAAGAGAAGTTACTGTCAAATATCCCTAAATTAGATAAACAAATATATTAAACAAGATCAAACTATTTCTAAGTTCATAAATTTATAATATTCAAGAGGAAATGTACATGACAATAAAACGTGTGGATTCCAATAAAATGAAGGCTTGTTTGTTACAAATTATAAAAAGGTGATTTTGGTATTCAATAGTTTAGAGATCTTTAAAAAAGGCATTAGTTATTTTGTGTATATATACTTTTCTACAGCTTCTCATTTGAAGCAGTTTTTTTTTTAAATCCGTAACAGACGGATGAAAATGGTAAAAGTGATTTTTTTTTATAAAAAAACTGTAGCTTCTGTTCAATACTTCAAGTGTAACGTGGAAAAAACTTAAAACTCTTTTTTTATTATTAGGATAATCATGCTAAATGTTTCTTTTACAATTCTTGGATGTATCCATGTTTAGGCAAACTGGTATTTAGAGTGGCACCTTGATGTATTGACAGTTTGGGCTTTGGCAAAGACTGGACAAATTTCTAAGGCAGAAGATCTTCTCAAGGGCTTAAAAGACAGGTGAAAGTCTTATTTACAAATAGTTTTTTAGATACAGTTTGGTATGAATTGTGATAACATGTTGTCTTACTGTAGGCTTTCAAGGATGAATAAAAAGAAGCAACAAATAATGCAGAAAGGAATGATGGTATGCTTCAGTTGCAAATTCCATGATTATATAAAAATTGATTATCATAGTATATGCTAAATTAACTAGCACATACTTTAACCTATTAAGCATTGACACAGACATTAGACGCGACGCTGACACTGACATGTCGATACCGATAATGATTTTAATAAGTTTAAGTAATTAAATACAACTACATGCACGTCTCCAATTCAAAGTGTCGGTGCTACACTGATCTTAACTAACATGTTACAGAATTTTGTTAAATTAGCAATGCTCATTCATTCAAGTGGACTATTTTGATTTTTCTTGGTTAAAATTCTTGCTTGCATTTCTTTATTTCAACCTAGCTTGCAGAAGCACTATATGCATATGAAAGAGGTAACTATAAACACGGATTGGAGTTACTTGGTCCAGATTTTGATGCCAGTGAATGCAAGGTTTATATTAATTAGATTTCTTCATTCTTCAGTATTGTGGCTTCATTTGTGTCTTATTTTGGAATTAATAATGTCAATCATGCTTCTGTGAAGGTAATTGGTGCATCTGATGAACAAGTTGATGTATTCAATGAAGTTTGGTACATCATGTTGCTGAACAGCGGAGACGTAACCAAGGGTAAAATCTCAAACTTTTTGTCTAATTTTTCAAAGTCAACTTCAATTATGATGAATTTTAAATGCAGCAATTGAAGTGATTGAGAAGCGAATCAAGAAGAGAGACGGCACTGCTTTCTTATGGCTTTTGTTGGTACGTCTTGCCTTGAAATTGAATCCTGATTATGGTTTTATAGAATTGAATTACAAAGACACAAAAACCAAATACAACATTGACACTTAGACACAGATAATAATTTAAGAAAATAGAAGTGATTAAATGTAACTACATGTATCATAGTCGTGTCACTGTCAGACACGAGACACATGTAATAGCGGTAACGTGACATAGATGACATATCTCCCTTACAAGGCACCATATTCACTCTCCATAAAATATTGAAAGATATAAGTTTTTGATACATCTATAGTTAGATTTATTAACACAGAAATGGGGATTGATTTGATTTGATTTCAGGAGAGAGGATACAAACTAGCAAAGAGACCAGAAGAAGCTGGAATTGCAAATGAGAAGGCCAAGGTTTTGGAGAGTGCTTATTTTTAATTAAGAGAATAATCACATAATCAAAACATATCTAGTTCTTTGTGAAATGTGAATGCATAAGCTACCAATACAAAAAAGCGAGTCCTTAGCTTGGTGCAACATATTATAATGAAATAAATGTAATTCATATATAGCATATAAAAAAATTAATGCAACTCACGAATCATGAGTTATGACAATGACAATGATGCTTTGCTTGTGGTTGGTTAGGAGGTGCCTCCTTCCCCTCTCTTTTTCATGAATGAAAAATTGAGTTAATATCTTGAACGCTTTTAGACCATCTTTATTAATTGCATTGTCTTTTAATTAGTTTATTTTAGGTTTTTTGAGTTATTCCTGAATGCCACATCAATTTTTTAGTAACACCATTTATTTTTCTCGAACGTTTGTCTTTAAATGAGTTCAAGTGCCTCTAACAAAAGTCTTACTTTAGTAAAACCAATTATTTTTTAGTAGTATTTATTAATATAATATTAAGAGACATAGGTTTTGAGTCTCTTGTGGAAGGGACTTAAAAAAAAGTTAAGGGTAAACAATGAATCCCTAAGCAGACAATAACCTCCAATCTTTAAATAAGATAACAGACGTTGTTTAGAAATTAAAAAACAGGATAAGAAACGGTGTTGGAGATGTTTTTAGAATATATTTTATTTTATAAATCAATATTCTAATTAGTTTTATGATAGATGATCAATAGTGAATTACTATTAAAAAATTATTATAAATTTTAATGACAATAGATGATGTATTTCAAAAGTAAAAGTTTAATAGTTTGTTTATATATATGATGGAAAATATTGTGAATGTGTTGCATATAAACTACACTTGTAATTTATATTATTTAGGTTGAAAATTGTCTCTAAACACAAGAGTTGAGAGTGGTTTTCAAACATAAGCCCTTTTTGGTTTTTAATGTTGACATAATGTTCTAATTGATACTATTCAAAGCCCTTTTTGGTTTTTAATGTTGACATAATGTTCTAATTGATACTATTCAGTTTCAAATATAAATAAAATTTAATCAAAATAAACTGAAATATTTAATTCAAAATCTATATTAAAGGTATTTTTTTAGCATTTTTTATTTATATTTAAAATTGAAGTATATCAAGTTACTACAAATTTCAATTTTATGAAAATATTTATTGTGAATTGTGATGGGAGTTTTAAACAATTTTTAATAAAAGTGGTCCATCTAGGATTTGCTCTACTCTCCAAAGAAACTTTTTTGACTTTATCCTATTTCACATTGACTTAAATGGTAAAAAGTACTCTAAAGGCAATTGTTAAAAAATAAAACATATAAATAATTAAAAATATAAAAACATATTGTATTTAACTCTTTGAAAATTTAAAAATTATTATTTTCAATGCAAAATATATGTTTTTGGTTATTTGACAAGTGTCTCAAAGACACACGTTAACGTGTTATTATTATTATTTATTGTTATTAAAAGAAAATTACATTCATCTCTTGAAGTTTTTTTTGGACTATCTACACTCCGTCTAATTTTCAAAATATATTTATCTTATATGTATTATATATAAAAAAAAAAAAAGTATATGAATATTTTTCCTCCACATTAGATCTCTATCCAACATTTTTCAAAATGGCATTTAAATATACATTTATATTATGTTACATAATTATATATTTAAAATTATAAATTTTTTTAATAAATCTTCGTAACTTTATAAATTAAAGTATCTTATAATAAAGAATAAAAATAAATATAAAAGAGACGAGTGTTTTATTTTAACTTGTCATTTAAAAATAACTAAAGAGATGGCTATGTAATTTCTCTTAATAATACTAATAAAGGTTCGGGGAGAAACAAAGTCAGTATGGGAAACCGACGTGGGTCATTGTGCGCGCAGAAGCTGTCTAATTTTGAACCGTAAATCGCGGAAAAGTCGTAATACTTGTTGGTTGACGTCGTTCTAAAACAAAAAGGCTTATCACCCTACTTCCCAATATAGAAACTCAGTTCACACTGCATTTGCAATGTAACCCTTTCAATACTATAGCCCAAAACAACCATTCCTATTTTTCTCTGCCTCTTCAACAGAAGCTAAAGATTAAACAATCCAAAATATGAAATAGCAAACACCCTTATCATGTTTTCATCGCACGGAACTAATAAATAATTAGTTTAAATACTTTAGACGAATGTTTCATGCTCATCTATCCAATATAAAAGAGGAGGGAATTTAATTTCAAAATGTACTTCACATAGGTATTAACAATATACAATTACAAAATTACCCATATATATAGATATTTGGAGTAGCAAGGCTAGCTCTAGAATGATGCATATCATCCACACACATTCTTAGGTAAGTCAATTCGGGTAGACTCCTACATTTTAAAACCTACCCTAACCAGTACGGCGTCACTGACATATTTTTCCCTTGACGTTAAGTAACAATACAATAAAGACATTGACACCCACGTGCGCACAACACCAACGTTAACCCCAAAAAAACATAGTCATGGTAGGGTCAACGTTACACCGTGACAAAATTTATCTCGTGGAGTTAAACTTATCACTCCTTTGCCACGTCACCATTCACTGACGACCGTAACCGAACCCGTTTTAACTCCCCAACAACCTCCCTCGAATCGGGTCTGTCATCTTTATCCGCCGCAACACACCGAAAAGCCAACTCCGCCACCGCAGCCACGGCGTCAAGCGCTTCACCGTCGTTACCCAAATCAAGAACCGGGTCAAGTACTTGATTCAATTGACCCGTATGAATCCTCGAAACAACCATATCAGCAAGTGCCATCTCACGTTTATCTCTACAATAATCCACCGCTTTAAGTCCCGAAATTAGTTCAAGCAAAACAACACCAAAACTGTACACGTCACTCTTCTCGGTTAACCGGAACGACCGGTGATAATCAGGATCTAAATACCCTGGTGTACCTTGAGGACCGGTACAAACGTAACCGTTGGACGAAGTTGTTTCTTGAAAAACTAACAACCTCGATAACCCGAAATCACCAACTTTAATCCTCATATCTTTTTCGACGAAGATATTTGACGACGTTATATCTCTGTGAACTATGGGAGGCACAACTGAGAAATGAAGATACTCCATCGCTAACGCCGTTTGTATTGCAATTTCAAGCCTTGTTTGCCACGTCAGCCAGTAACCTTTCCGTTTACTCTTTGAACCGTGAAGGTGTTCCGCTAGGGTTCCGTTAGGAACGTAATCGTAAACGAGAATTAAACCTCTCGGATCGCTACAGTAACCGTGAAGTTTAACGAGATTTGGATGATTAATCGAAGAGAGAATGAGAATCTCGTTGCAGAACGATTTTGTTGAGAAAGCTGCGGTGTGATTTTGACGGTGGAGGTGTTTCACGGCGGCGATTTTTCCGTCACGGAGGTTTCCGAGGTAAACGGTTCCGAATCCGCCGTCGCCAATTTTCCGCTTCGGATCAAAGTTGTTGGTGGAGGTGTTCAATTCGTCGTAGGTGAAAACTGGAGGGAGAAGACTCGCGGAGCGGTGGTTGTGGAGGAAGACGGTGGTTGGATCTTCCTCCGCCGGTGACGGAGAGTTTAAGCTTCTCGATCGGAGAATGGAAACTGTTACTGAAATAAAAAGAAGTAACGAAGTGGACGCGATAACGATTGCGAAAACCGTGATTTTGTTAGGTTTCACTTTGCGAATCCACTGTGGTGAAAAAGTTGATTCGGCATGGAAACAGATGAAGTGTTTGTTCGGGTCTGATGAATTGAAACCGCAGAAGCCATTGTTGTTGATACAATCACTGCAATTTGTGAAATAAGAGTCTTGTGTTAATGCTTGTTCCCATTGAACTTCGATTCCTAATGTGAGTATTTCGTTGAGGTAACCAAGAACATCGCTTTGACAACTAGGTTCAGATTCAGAAACAGAGTGGTGAAAAGATCTACAATCGGTTATAATTTCGGAAGGGTTTTTGATGAGTTTGCATTGATAATGGCAGCTACTACAATTAGGAAGTGTTGGAGGGGAACAAGATTGGAGAAAAGAGAGACGCGAGCATGATTCATCTGAGAGGGTAAAAGGGGAATTTGAGAGGTTGATTGGGGTGCTAGGGATTGAAGAAGTTGAATATGGGCAAGTGTTGTTGAGGGGGTGTGAATGTGAAGAAATGGGGGTGTAAGGGGAGATGAGGAATGAGGAAGAGTTTGGTTTGAAAGTGAGAATGGAGAAAGAGAGGTTGTTGATTGTGATGAGAGAGTGAGGAGTTGAGCAGTTAAGTTGGAATGAAGGGTGGCCACAGCCTGGTGAAGTGGAGAATGGGAATGGTGGGGTGGAGTTGGGGAAGGGAGGGCAAGGGTGTTTTGTTTTGTTGTTGGGAGAGCATGAGTGTGTGTGTGTGTGTGTGTGTGTGGGTGTGGGAGAGAGGAGAAGGAGTAGGAGGAAGGAGAGGAAGGAGAGAAAGGGAATGGTTAATGGTTTGGGTTGTTGTGGAGACATGGTGATGAATGAGGAGAGAAAGAGGGTTGGGGAGTCATTAATTGGTTAGATTAAGATGGGATCTAGTTTTGATGTTGAAATTGAAATTGAAATGGAAGGAAGGTGGTGAGTAGGATAGTGGGAGGAATAGGGATAGCTACTTGGTAGTAGTAGAGAGTGGAGATGAGAGAGAGAGTAAAAAGGTTCTTGGAGATGGGAGAAAAGAGTGAAAAGAGAAAGACAGCTAAAAAAAGGGTCACGTGCAGGACAGAAAAAACAAGTAGGTTACCCAAATAGAGAGACAACTCTAAAACCATAAAGAATTCCTCGGCAAAAAAAAAAATTTGAGTTTGATGACCGCATACTCTGTATAAATAGTTTTATTATGATATCCAATTAAATTCAATTACGTGGAAATTTTTGGTATATATTTCACTTTTTATTTGTTTTAAATGTTTTATTCTATAATTATTATATTAAAATGCAAAACCATGTGAAAAAGAAATAAACATATTATATAAAAAAAATGTATTATAATATTTAACAACTTTCTCTTATTTTATATCTATTACAAATAAATTAGCAATTCTTATTTTGTAACGCTATTTGTTGCTACTTTTATTTGTATTTGAATTATTTGATTTCCATTAAACAAAAAATAACTTTTCAACAATACTCTCTTTATTATGTTTACTTTTCTGTCGTTTTTTCAAAATAAAAGAAAAAACATTACCTACAATTGTACTAAATCTCTATTGTATTTATTTTACTAATTTTAATTAATTTTATAATATTTTTAATTAATAATTAATATTTTAAATCATTTATTTATTATTTTTTATTTATTATATCAATTAATACAAAAATATATGCATAGAAGGTCACATTTTACACCCAATTTTTTTCTTCGCATGATTGCATCTTCAATTGCGATCTCTTCAAAGCCTAAAAAATATGATATTTTGATATATTAGTTTTTAAGTAAGGTATTTTAGAAGAAAAATAAATTAAAAATGGGATATATATGAAGAAAAAATAATCTTTTATAACACAATCGATTTCAAAATAATTATACGAATATGGGTGTTGTGGTAAAGTAATTGATTCTTATTGAATGTTAATGTAAAACTCTTTTAAAATGACAGTCAGTTCAAAAAATTTATCGAGATATAAATTAATGCATACAGTTTTTATTGTCTCATAGCTACAACTCAAATGATCAATAGAGAAATTTATTAGTATGTTAGAGTTTTTCAATTCCGAGAAAAATTGTGAGATCTAAAGTACACTTGTAAAATTATTTTGGTGTTTTTAGGAAATGTTAACCAGAGTTCGAGGGAACTAGGTATCTATATATGTCAACCTTAATTTCTAGAGATAGAAGGTTTCTCGTCTCTCTAACCTCTTCAACATGACATTTATGGTATCTTCAGATCTCTAGAGCTCTTCCCTCCTTCGTTAAAGAGATCTCTCATATCGTAGAAGCACTTTCCTCCATTGTGGTGCAATTATACCCTCATTTATGGAGGCTTTATCTTTCTTCCTTTCCACCATTGTCGTGAGGAGCCTACCACCACCTTTGAGAGTTCACCAACAAGCCACGACTACTCCAAAATTTTCTTTTTCGATAAAAATAGGTATACCTAAAATAATATTTATCTATAATATATGATACATATAACAAATGTTTCGCTAACAATATCAAATTGTGGAGTAGCTTACTGATTATGGAGATTTTCATAAACCTCATGTCATTGGTTCAAGTCTCTATAATAATGATTTTTTTTATTTTTATTGTTAATATAGTTGTTTTTTTAACAAAATTGTAAATAGTTGAATTCGAACCGAGTATTTTTAATACATCTAAAAATTAGAATTAACACTATACCAAAATCAAATATATTAGATTAATTAAAAATATTTTATTTTTATGTTAGCCCCTAATAAAACTTATCAATATCCACCACTACATACACACAAGCAGTTGTTACCAAAAAACCATCACTACTCAATGCTATCATTAAAATTTTGGTCCTCCAATAAAACTTATCAAGAATCACCACTGCACACACACAAGCAGTTGTTGCCAAAAAACCGTCACTATTACATGCTATCACAACCATCCCACCTACATATATGGATTTGTGTCGCCTATCATTAAAAAATTTGAAGAAACTTTTTGATCTGAACAAGAACCGACCTTAACCAAAACCACCATGATTGTTTTCTGGTTTGATTTTTGAAATGTCTTCTAGTCAGAAATCTCGTTATTATGGTACTGTTGGTTTTGTTGTGCTTTCTTGTTTTGTGTTTTGTTCTTAAGTTTAGTTGATTTTAAGTTTGTACTCACTGAGGTTGATGGTGATTTCCATAAAGTTTAGCTTATTGGAATAGTATTATTTTGAGTATTGATCTAATAGTGATTGCTTCAAATCACTTTTCCCTTTTCACTCAACAAATGGATTTCGATCATGCAGTGAGTTTGACTAATTTTGAGAACTCGTATAGTTGATTTGTGCTTTCAAAAGCTAAAGAAATTATTTGTGAATAGAAGTTTAAATATTGTGGTTCCTCACCTCAACAGTCATATGTGGAAAAGTTGGTTTGATTACTAGGATTTAGTGATTGGTATGGTGTTGTCCTATTGATTTCATTTTTCTCGGTGTGCTGATGTCCAAATCTTGTTAAGCTTATGTATTTGTTTAGTTTTTAAAATGTGATTAGGGAGTCTCCTAATACAATATATTTAACTATATTTGTACTTTATTTATTCAATCTAATGGATCGTAGTGTCTCTTGTAAAAAGAAAAATAAAAAAAAAAAACAAGTGTTCCAAGTATATTATTTTTATATAGGTCTTTTAAAAACTGTTTATTTTATGAAAATATTTTAATTTGATGAGAAACTCTTGTAAAAAAATTATTTAATGAAGATAAAATGAAATGCTATTTAACAAAATGCATTTAAAAAAAAAAAATTGATATGTTCTTTGTCTACTACAAAAGTCTTACATGTCTTTACACAAATATTTTTTTTATACAAAAAATCAACACAAATTTAATAAATAAAATCATAATTTTTTTACAAAAAGTAAACGGTTTCTCAAGTTTTTTCATTTTATTTTAGTTCTTTAAGTATCTTTAGTTTTTACTTTGGTTCACTGATATATTGTATTTCATTTTATTTCATTAAATTACAAACATGGATATTTTGATCATTTCTCTCAATTTATCGTCCGACTATGTCTAATGTTTCTTGTGTTGACATTTCGTTTTATTTTTTGTTTGAGTATTTAATCCAATAAACTTATAAATTAGTTTAATAAGCTATAAACTAGCTTATTAGTGTTACCAAATAGTGTTTATACATTATGTCTAATGTTTTCAATGTTGGCATTACGTTTGGTGATTTATGTAGGAGGAACAAGTAGAAACATCTTACTAATATAAGGCAAAAAAAAATAAGGCACCTAAGAAATATATATTAAAAAAATTAAGGCACAAAAATAACAATAAAAATTTAAGAAACTAAATTAAGATAGTCTTTAAGAAAATAATTTGGGATAACTTAATCCTTATCTGAACTATTATTAGAAAATAGATAATCCTATTCTGATAATAATTAAAAAAAGACAATTTGATCCTTGTAAAATTAAAGAAAAAAAACCTTAAATTACTTTTTCTTCAATAAATCATTTTTGAGGATATATTAACAAATCCGTAACTAAGATAGACAATTTAACTAAAAGAAATAATTAGGTACTTTTTCTTTTATAGAGATCAAATTGTCTCATTTTAATTATTATTATTAAATATCTAATTGTCCCTTTTCTAATAGTAGTTGATATAAAGACTAAAGGCACTTGCTAACATATGCCCTCAAAACATTTGTTAAGGAATCTAAAAGTAGAACTTTTATATTAAAAAAAATACAATTTTTAACCATTTTGAGTTGAATACACTACTTCCAGGAAGAAAAAAAATATTTGCTTATTTAACACGTACATTTAGAGCACTTGTAAGCATTTGCAATCATTGATAATATGGATAAAGTCGTTAATAATCTATTTTTAGTTAATTTATTTAACAAATCATTTTAGACAAAAATCAAAGCAAGACTTTTCACTATATCTTGTGATGTATATCTTAGACATTTCTCAATAGAGATAATTAATATTATTCTAACAACTATGCATGCATAAGAAAAAAAATTAAATGTCTTCAAACAATCTCAATATCATAAAGTTTGATTTCGATTCAATTAAATATCTCTAAAGATTTTTTACAAGATTTTTTATTATTCAAATAGAATTTTCACCATCAAGATTGTGAGAATTATCATAACTTAGATAAATTTTAAAATGTAGTTTCAAGTCATTATCACATGATACTTAAGCCTTTTAATACTAAACAAATATCTAAAAGTTTCATCATTTGTGTTATACTATTCAAATTTTTCTATTATTCGAGATAATTGTTTGATTTATATTATGTAACAAATAATTGTTTGATCTAGAAAACTCTTAGCATAATCAATGTTTGTTGTGTTTCAGATGAATTTTTATCATAATATTTTTTTCTATATAATTTGATATTTTTGAACAAACACTCATTCAATCACATTTTATTGGCATATCTTTTCAGCATCTAGACTATCATTTAAAAATCCAAATTCTCTATTTATAAAATGACTATTTAGTTCAAATATTATATTGGCATTTTTGTGGCACTAACAATAACTATTTAGTTTGAGTATTTGAAATTATTTGTTAATCTATTTACAAAAATATTCATGTAGTAATTAACTTTTAACATTCAAAATATCAGCACACAAGTACCATTTTTAATATTCCAAATAGTTCTGGTAATTTAAAATTCAGTAAAGAGATAAATAAAATATTGAAGGATCAAGAATTTAATTTTGAATATAATCTAAAATTTATCACTTTCTTTTTAATTTAGAAATTTGAGTGTTATCAACTTTAATTAAAAAAATAAAACAAAATCAATTTTAAATATTAGATAAATCGATAATATATATATTACTTTTATTCATACATATGTCAGTTTATTTTTTAACTAAATGTTTCCAATATTTTATACAACAAATTTAATTTGATATATATCATGTAAATTTACTCATTCGCCATTTTTCATGTACTAAATACGACTCTTAAAGTCATACATATCATGTGAGAATAAATATTATATATATTAAAAATATAAAATTATTGTAAATTTTAATATATGTCTTATATATAAAAATTGATGTATTGACATTGTTGCTAACAAGTGTTCTCGTGGCACTTGTTAACAAATCAAAAATAAAATTTTTATTTTTTAAAGAATACATTTTAAACTTTAAATGTTATTTTTTGACTAAATGTTTTCAATATTTTTACGATGAATTTAATTTGATATATATCTTATAAATTCACTCACTTGCATTTTTGATTTACTAACTACGACTCTTATAAATATTATATACGTTAAAAATATAAAATGATCTTAAATTTTAAGATATATCTTATATATAAAAATTGATATCAAACTGAACCAAGAATCAATGACATTGTTATTAACAAGTGTTTTGGGACATTTGTTAACAAATCAAACATAAAAAAATTTATTTTTTAAACAACACATTTTAAACTTTAAATGTTGTTCGCTGCACCTTCGTTAAATTTAGACATCATATCTATCTTGTACCACTTCATACACTTTGAGGTCCAAGCAATGATTTTATTGATGCACACGCTCTTTCCCATTTTTTCCATGAATGGAAAACTTCCTAATCCACAAGTATGTTTTTCAATTTCTTGAGAAAATCTCACCTATCACTCGTGTTTCCGTTAAAAAAAAGGAATGAAGAGAATAAAAAAACTTTTATTGCTTGCATAACAAGTAACACTTAGGTTTTATATCAATCGTTTGCTACAATGCACTGACTAACTAATAATCTTTTTTAACGACCTCTAACAATTTTAAAGATCTCAAACTAAAATTATGAATTACAATTTCAACGGTATTTGAATGTTTGCAATAAGTATGATCGTGTTTTCATTATATTTGTTAAAAATCAATCAAAATTTTTTTTTTTTTTTTTTTCTGTTTGTCTTTGGTGATACTAAAAGGATCGGTATATAGCTGAAAACGTCAAAGATCTACCATTTTTTTAGAAATGTAATTTAAATTATCTTAATTTTTTATTAAATATTATGTTTGGTGATACTGAGATATGACAGATGTCTATGTAATTTTTTTTAGTACTGTCCTTGTCACGGTCAAGAGTAACGGCGTCAACTATTGAATATTAAAGAAAAATAAGATGAGCTTGAAGAAGGTCTCAATCTTTCTAAGTTTGTAGATTTTTTTATTTTCAGTATAATTGTCCGTTCAACTGACAACTTATCATTTTACTTTAAATAATTTACAGTTTTATTTTTTATTTTTATAGTTGAATTTGTGTTAATTTTTGTATAATTGTTTCAGAACTTAAATTTATTACGTTGAAAAAATTAAGTAATTAATTAATTGACTAACATTGATTAATCAAAAGTTTAATTATATATGTGCATGATTTAATTTGTTAAAATTTATATTGCAAATGCATTAAGAATCATTTCACATCTGCTGGTTTCTTGTTGACTGGAAGCTTAACTAGATTCATGTGTTGTTCTTTTCAATTGCATTAAGTACATGATCTATTTCTCTTGTTTCTTCTACATTTCTACCCCAATTTCATGATTCAGCTTCCTTCACCATGACATCTCTACTTATCATCACTTTATTAGTTTTGGGATTATACAGTTTGTAGATTCCAGTAGAATGAAACTCTATCAACACCATATATAGACTCCCTTTTGTCTTCAAAGCTTGTTCTTTCTTTTAGATTCGAAGGATTGTGCTTGAAGCATAGAGACCCAAAAACCTCATTATCAGACAAACACATAGGATTAGTTCTTATTGCTTGAGTTTGATTTCATATCGTGTAAGAAAAAAATAAAATAGAACATTATGAGTACTAAGCACACACAGTGCAACAACAAAATCATCATTAATAAAGAAAAGTTGTATCTATAATTATTTTATTTGTATTTAATATGGTAGCAATCTGTGTATGGTTTTTTAAGATGAAGTTATGACACATTTTCTATTAATTCCTTTTTTATTTTTAAAATCAAAGTGTAAAAGATTTTCTGTTAAGGTGTGTTATAAAACATTGAAAACAGTACTCTAAGGCGTTTTGATTTATATTACTGTTTACCACACTTTTAGTTCCTTAGTGATGTGATTTTGATTATATTTAATTTCTCAGCAGTATCAACTTTGAAATCAATATGGCTTGAACGATATTTTTAATTCCTTAGTTATTTATTTATTTTTTTCTTGATTTAGTCTTTTATTTTATTTTAAGTAATAATTTAATTTTTTTTATTTTAAAATTTCAACAATGTAATCATTTTCTTACAAAAACTTAAAAAATTCATTGAAATCTTCAAATAAAATCCATAAAATTCAATATCAATTTCAAGAAAATTCATATATTCATCAAATGCATAACTCAAATATTCAAATAAACTCATATTTCAATCTTCAAATCATCAAATTCATCAAATAAAGAATGAAAATATGAGTTATGAATTTGATAGAATTTGCATTGTATTGAAGACGATAATTAATTTTATAGTTTTTGTTTGCAAATTTTGATGAGTTTTTTGAATTTTTGTAAAAAAAAAAAAAATGATAACATTGTTTACATTTTAAGACATAAATGATCAAATTGTTACTTAAAATTAAATAAAAGACTAAATCGAAAAGAAAAAAAAAAAAAAAAAAAAAAAAAAAAAAAAAAAAAAAAAAAAAAAAAAAAAAAAAAAAAAAAAAAAAAAAAAAAAAAAAAAAAAAAAAAAAAAAAAAAAAAAAAAAAAAAAAAAAAAAAAAAAAAAAAAAAAAAAAAAAAAAAAAAAAAAAAAAAAAAAAAAAAAAAAAAAAAAAAAAAAAAAAAAAAAAAAAAAAAAAAAAAAAAAAGGGCTGAAGTGTTACTTGAAATTAAGCTAAGAGACCATGTGAGCAATTATGCCTAAAAGAAAAGATAAAGATAAAATAAAGTTTTTTTTTTAAAGATTAAAATTACTATTATGTTCTTATCTTTTCTTATGTCTTTATTCTATGTTAGTATATATTCTTCTTTTTATTTCTTTATATTTAAGTTATATTTATTAAATTTTTGTGTTACTCCATACAATTTTTTCGAGTTTATTGTATCAAATTGAATGGATAAGAGTTGAATATGCTATAACCCTAACAACTTTCTTAATAAAGAGAAGTACATTACGAGAGTTATTAATTTTTTTAATTTTGCATTTGCAAAATCAAATGATTGGAACATTTTATGTCCTTGCAACAATTGTGTCAATTGCGTCTAGTTCTCCGAGTATATCTCAAGTAGAAAAAGAGTTTGACCATGACATAGCTCCATTGATTCATGATGTCTTTGGAATGTGATATGCTGTCGCACGCGGGTCAAATACAATTGATAAAATGTAGATAGAGGTAATAACTCAAGTCGTTTCGCAAGGACTTCTGATATAATAATATTAGCCAAATTGAAAGTTGAAATTAGAAAGAGGATTTTTTAGATTTTTGTTTTAACAGATGAGCAAAACGATTAATCCACTGATTCGAGTTTCAGACCTATCACATGTTCTATCAATGAGTTTAATTTCTAATTCATGATTCTATTCTAATTTGACTATAGAATTGATCAAACAATCGTAATCAATCCTATGTGAATTTGGTTTCTTTGACTGGATTAAGCATCACAATCATTGAAATATTACAATTAACGATCAAGCGTCGCAAAATTATAATTCAATTTAAATTAAAAATCAAAACCAAATTTTGTCAAATTAATTTAATTTAAACCCTAAACCCTATTGAAATTTAATTTAAACAATCAGAATATCAATATAATCAAATAAACAGAAATATAATCATTATGTGAAATTGACAGTGTAACCTGAATCTCAAGGTGTTGATGAAACTCTTAACTCGTGGATTAATCTTATGAAATTAAAATAAAAAGTGGGTATATCTTTTCTCATTCTGAATCCGAAAATTTCATGTCTAAGAAAGGAAAGAAAACTCCCAATATACAGTACTCGATTTTGGGCTTTAAAAACAAGTGACCTGTTATTTAAAATTATTACAAAAGTCCAGATTATGAAATATTCAATTTAGGCCTAGTAAAGTTCGGCATTGAGCTTTTATTCAAACACAAAAGTTGTAGCTCTGATTTTTAGCTTTCCAACGCATGCTTGCATGCGCCAATCCGATATCCAGAGCTCAAGTTATGGCCTACAGAGCGGGCAAAGGTCAAAATGCAAATAATAAAATTATAATTCAATTTCAACCCAAAGTTTAGAAACAAGCTAAAATATTATTCCAAGCTATAAAGAGCTTTTAAAATATCAAACTAAAAAGCTAGAAACATGTGCTCAAATGCTATGATCAGAATCGATCCAACTAATAAGAGTGATGGTGCAAATTTAGATGTGGAGAACGAGGATCCCAAAGGATTCATATATGAACCCAATACTCAACAATTTAAAGATGATAGTAATTTGGATAAACTCTATCAAATGTTAAATGATGCAAATTAAAATCTTCATGAAATTAGACATTTAATAAACCCGTGGTGTGGTATTAAAGTAGCTAAAAATCTTTATGAAATTAGACATTTATTTTTTACAGACGATAATATTTTCTTTATTAGAAATACAAAGGAGGGGGTCGATGCTTTCAATAACATTATAAAAAATTTGATTTGTTTTTAGTAAATTATGTTTGTTATAACTAAAATTAATTTTTTTATCATATTTTAATATAAAATAATTTTATATTAAAGTTGAATAAAATACTATTATATCTTTATCTTATCCGTTCAGTTCCAAAATAATCATAAAAAAATGAAATAATTACCATAATAATAAATTCTTATTAGATATTATGTAAGTTGATAGTGTATATTCTTTAGTTCATTTTTTATACGATCGAAAATTTTCTTCACACAATTTCATTAATTTCTTTTTCGCGCTGCATTCTTTTGTCTGATGCATTTGTATTACCTCGAACCTTCCGTCAGCTATATTTATTTAATTCCAGACTTCTAGACTTCTAGTACTCTTCTCAATAAATTATGCGGGAAAGTTTCGTTCCAATCTTTTTCTTCTGTCGTTATCGCAAAAACGTAAGTCATATAATTATTTTACCAAGTGTTTTTTAAGCTTAATTTTCTTTTTAATTTTTTTATTTTCATTAAATCATTAAGTTCTTATTTTAAAATCACACATAATTTTTAATTAAAAGTAATAATATAACATATTTTAAATAATTTATAAAATATATAATTATTTAAATGTATTAATTACTTATATATTATTAATTAAATTATAAAAATAAAAAAATTTAAAAGTTAAAGCTAAATTAAAAAAAAAATTATTATAATTTTAAGGATATTATTCATTTAAAATCATCATATCATATACTATATTATTTAAAATATTTTACATCATCATTAAAAAAATTTATTACAAAATTATAAAAGAGATCAAAATTATTTAGTTTTAATTAAAAACCTTAATTTTACAATTTAATAAAAATAAAATAATTATAATTAAGTTTTTTAATCGCACTTATTTTACTACTTACAAACAAACAAACAAGTCACGGTCAAACATAATTGACCTTTTCCTCAGCCTTTTGACTGTGACGAAAACGTATGTGCAATACCCAGGTAAATACGATATCATTACTTAGCTGTTTTTAATAAGTATATCCATTACGCATAGCAATGATATAATTATCACAGTGTCGTTATAAAAACAATCATATCATAGTTCCAAATCATCTTTCCGTTTGTTTGATGATTTGGTTTTTACCCACGTTCATATATATTCCTTCATCTTAAAATAATTAATTAATTTATAAAAAAATTGTTAAAATAATTAAAAAAAAATTAATTTTTAATAGTTTTTGTTAAATTATATCTTTTAATTAATAACATTTATATTATTTTTAATATAATATTTTTTACTATGTATTTATAATATTAATAATGTATCAATATCTAACAAGAATAATTTGATAAAAGTAATATCTCTTCTTTTATTTATATATATATTTTTTTCATTTATATATGTTTTTTAATATGTATAAAATGATTAAATAACTCAATTATTTTGAAACAAGAGAACAATAAATTGTTATTATATATATAGACAAAAAAGAGTTGTGATTAAATATTAGTTAAAAAATATCATTAAAAATTCATAGATGGTATGGTAAATATATCATTAAAATTATGATTAAATATTCGTATACAATTTCTTTATAGATAATACGGTAAATATATCATTAGAAATTCACGCTCGAGATATAATATATAATATAACATTATCGATATTTATTTTGTCAATTGAATTAAAACTAATATAAGTTTTATATAGCCATTTTTATATAGTAGTACAAAATAAAATCTACCATTTTAATGGACTGTGGACATCTATAAAATAAATTATTAGTTTTTTTTTTTTTGCACTGTAATTATATTGTATTTTACTTTTTCTATTTCACAATAAATATCACTTTAATAAAAAAGATTATTTTAAAATATATATTATTCATAATTTTTAATATAATTTTAATTAATTTTTTTATACTACTTTTTAATGGTTACTATATACATAATTTTTAAAATATTATTATATTTTATTGATAATATATAAAAATTTATCAATGATTAAAATGAATAATTTAGTAAAAAAATTATTTTTTTTTAATTATTATATTTTTTAATGTGTATACAAAAATCTTAAAAACACTCGATGTAAAACCAATTAAATAATCTTTCTTCACTTTTTTTTACTCTAATAACATTTCTTCTCTTAAGAATTTTAATACTATATTATAAAAGAAAAAGTAATATGTAAATATTGTATTAGATTTTCAACGCCCAGAAACCAACCACAGTTTCCATGTAATTTCAAGTTTCAACCTCAGACCCATATCTTTTCATTCTCGGTCTCTCCTCTTAGACTACTTATGAAATTATCAAATATGGTAAATAATATTTTTTTTTTAATCTTATGCTTTCTCGAGAATTGAGAGCTTAGTAATTTGAAATTTGGTAAAAAAAATAATTATAATCTAACTAGAAAAATCAGTCTAAATAAAATTTGAATTTAAATTCTCTTCGAAAGATTTGTCTAAAATTGATTGTCTATGTCGACTGGTTAAAATTTGTTACTATTCTAAACATGTACTAGTATTTAATTACTTTATTTTATTAAAAATCTTACAATTTATTAAAATAAAGAAGTCTCCTCATACGTGTGCTTCAAAGTTCAAAATCAAAAGAGGCGTATAAAACAAGTAATTCAAGTGTTTTTAGCTGATCACAGCTTCCCAAACTCAGAATTTGCAATACACACAAAACAAAACACTCGCACCTTATATTATAACCATAGTTGATTAAGCTTAACTATATCAAAATTATTCATGGAATTTTTCACCAAATCAAAACTCGTAAATCTTCGAAGCCACCTAGACAAGTACTTAATTGACGACAACGGGAAACTCCGTCAGAGCCGAAACGGAACCGTTAAAAGAGCTCAATGGACGGTAGAAAAAGTAGAAGCATTTGAAACTCATCGCCACGTGGTGCGGTTAAAAAGCTTTAACGGAAAATACTTAACGGCAACCGAAACGCCGTTTCGGTTAGGCGTGACGGGAAAAGCGGTTATTTTAACGGAGTTAGAAGAAGGATTAGACGGAAAAAACGAATGGGAACCTATAAGGGATGGATTTCAAGTCAAGTTTAGGAGTTACTGTGGTAAATATTTAAGGGGAAATGGAGGAGCACCACCGTGGAGGAACAGTGTAACGCACGATGATTCTGATAGTTCTGTGAGTAAGGGTTGTTTTCTGTGGGACGTTGAAACTGTGATGGAAAAGGATGTGAATGAATTGTTTTCTGAGAGTTTTTTGGCGTCTTTTGCTTCTGATGATGTTTCTGTTAATTCTGATACGGCGTCGCCGATGTCTGTTTTCTCTCTCAAGTCGCCGCCGGCAAGACGGAACTTGCAGTTGCAGGTGCGTCTTCCAATTCTCTGTTTATTATTTTGCTGTATTTGTTTTTTATCAGGCAGGCGGAAATTGAATTTTCACTTTTTTATTTCGATATTTTCGACGTTGTTGAAAATCGCGGTTTCATTTAGGGAATTATCATCTATCACCAAATTTGTAACTTTTATTTTATAAAGATAAATTTTTAAATATTAAAATTGAATAAATAAATATATAAAAAATTAATTTAATCGATTTTAACAAATATTATATTAATATCTACATCGACAAATGAAAGAAATTTATAATATTTACATAATAAAAATTAGAACAAATTAATAATTAAAATATTCAAAATATTAATATATTTTTATATAATATCGAATCACTTTTTTTTCCTAACATTTTAGATACTTTGCGATATATTTATATAGTATACTGTAAGTCTGAATAGAAGAAAATTAGAAGTGTGTACAAAAAGAAAAATAAATCTTTCTAGACAAGAAATAATTTAGAAAATTATGTTAATAATATTATTAGATTTGAAGTATATAAAATAATAACTGTTTTAGAAATAATATTGTAATTTTCCAAATATTAAGAATTAGAATAATTTTTTATTTTAAATTATTAATATTTGTTAGATATATGATGATTATAAAAATTAATCTCTGTTAAGGAAGTTAAGAAAGACAAATTTTGTGTTTGATTGATTAGTCAATGTGTTTAATTTGGATATTTCATTAGTGAAAATAATGAAGTAAAATATGTTAAATGATTTATTGTAATAGTTATTGAAAAAAACCAAAATATAAGAGATATTTTTCTATAAAAGTATATGTTTAATTGGAGTTTTAGTTCATTTATTTTTATTGGTTTATAAAATTGGTTTTTCTATTTTAAAAGTCGTCAATTTTGATCATTTTATTTAATTTTTTAATTAAAAAATAATGATGTGAAATATTTTAAATAATGAAATATGATACGATGATGTAGAATGATTAACACACAAAAATTAGAATAAAACGCCATAAATACTTAACTTACAACTTCATAATTTTTTTTATATTTTTAATATAATTAATAACATATGAATATTTATCTATATGATTCTATATCATAGAATTGTATGTCACATCGTTTAAAACATGTCAATAAATGCATAAAAACTGCAAATTGTAACTAGGCAAAAAGTTTTTAAAGAAAATTATTCTCACTTTACAAGTTGATTTGTGACGATGAATTAAGTTTGATAAAAAAATTTAAGATGATATAACTAACTAATTAACTATTGTATTTAATTTATATAATTACCTAACAAATTAAGTAACTTATTTGCCTAATAAAGAGTGAAGATTGTTGACTTCAAGAAGAATTCTACAATGAATTACTTTTTTTAATAATTCAACATCAATCGTCAAATAAAAAGTTCTTATTGAAAAGATCAATTGCATAACTTTTTATAAAATTTTAAAACTATTTGATATTTTATCAAATAATTTAAATGAACTTATAATAATTTTTAAATATAAGTAAATATTAGTGATTAGATGACATAGATACAAATTTTAAATTTATATAAAAATTTTATGTATTTAATAATTAATATATTATGTTAATAATCAATAATTAAATTAATAAAATAATCATTAATATTGACTTATTAAACAGAACAACTCATCCTATAATTATTACTGTAATGAACGAATCGAACTATATTGTATCCGATTTGTTGCTTCTTCTTTAATATATTCAAGTAGGGAGTCTTATACAATATGACAATATAAAACGTTGGTGAACGAATGATTCTTTTTCACCAATGAATGTTTAAGCGCTTTAAAAATCACTATCTTCCTTGGTGCTTGTACACACACAAAGCATAGCAAGAATTGTGATTTTTTTTAGAAGTGGGCTGGGGGAAGTTATTCTTGTAATTCAGTTGGGTCTCTTGACCAGGTTGATCCCTATGTCGAATATCAACATTTTGGATTTGGTGATTGAAATTTTGTATGTTCTAATGTACAACACATTTTATACAAAACAAAAAATTAAAATGTCTAATACACGGCAAAAAATGTAGGAGGGGGTGCTAGCAAGTTGCAAAATCTCTACCATACTCTTTTTGATATACACCTTTTAAACCGTAACTAATTAGAAAGTTTTTTTTCTTAAAATTTTAATAATCACATATGTCGTCTATTTTTAAAGAATATTATTAATCGTTATTAAAAATTTCAATTATTTTTAAATATCAATACACAATAAATCATTATAAAAATGATTAACCGTATGACTCACCACAACTCAAAATCTAATAATATAGTAGTGCAAAATAAAAATATGATGAGAAAAATAATATACACTACTATAATCAGGGTAAACTAGCATATAATAAAATATGTGGTAATTATTTTAAAAGACAAAATATTAGCCGCCAAAAGTTTCTATTATTGAATTTCTTTATAATTATATATCCAATGAAAACTTTGGGTGCTCACATACACGTGGAGTATCTTTTAGCCCAATCTCTCTATATATAAAGGGAGTCCACTTGTAATTGATTTCATTTTCGTTCTCAGTCCCATATGTCCATGCCTTCACCAACTATTTGCCACTAAAAAAATGTGAAAACACACGTCACACAACAAGAAACGCACTCAAGCTGCTCGAAGTAGCGTTTAGCAAAGTTAGTTGATTTAAGTAAGCTCGAGTCACTCAAATTAGTTAATACTAAAAATATTAGTATATTTTGCGAATGTGTGGACTTACGATCAACTATTTTATCTTTTTATTTATTTAAATATATAATTAGATATTGAAAGTATATCTAGCTATACTTATGTAAAAGATACCAAATTTTGGTATAATATTTTTCAATCCAATTTTATTCATTTATTTCAAAAGTTTTATTCTTCTTTATTTTTAAATTCTACTCTTTTATCATGAAAAAACGGACTGGCCGGGATATGGTAACTAGAAACACCTTAGCGTGCATGCATATGCTGATATTTATAATTAGAACCATCAATTTAACAAATATATTAATTATTGATCTTAGTCTATATGTTGGATGTAGTAAAAAATTTCATAGTTAAAAAATTATAAAAAAGAAAACTCATAACAATAAAAAGCCATTAAAATTTTGTGGGTTTAGTAGAGTCTGAGTGTCTACTTTTCAAAAAAAAAAAAAATTTGACAATTTTTTTTAATTTTTTTGAGAAATAAATTTTTTGATTTTTTTTCCAATAAAAAGTAATTTACAATTTCTTTCTCGATTTTTTTTTTAAATTTGCTCACAAATTTTTTGAGAAAAAACTGTTTTTGATTTTTTTCTTTGAGAAAAATAAATTTCAAAATATTTTCATAAAAAAATCTCAAAATTAACAAAATATTAGATCTATGAGTCACCTCTCTTAAGCCCATAAAAAATAATAAAATAATGGACCACAACTTTAAAAAAATTATTTTAATAGAGGACCTAATATTAAAAGCTTAATAAGAAATTTTTTCAAAGAAAACTTTAAAGTTTGAAACTTTATTGACAACTCTACTTAAAATCAAAATTTATATATTTAGGCTACCTATTGCTACACTGTGGAGCTGATAAAGGAAAAAAATTGAGCTAAAGATATTTTATAAGAAATGCTATCAAGTATTTATAAATTGGGTGGACAATTATTAAGAAATCAAATATAAAAAAGATTAGTTTAAAATTTAGATAATTTATCGCGTCGTCATTTAAGTTATACAAAAATATCAAATTGATTATTTAATTTTTTTTTTATATCAAGTTACTTCTTTATATTTGTAAAAGTTATAATATTTAACTATTTTTAGTCGTAATTTTATTTTAACCATTTTTAGCTATAGATTTTTGAAATATTATGACTTTTGTTATCATATAAAAAACAATATAATAAATTTCTATGTGATTTCATGACATAAACTGAAAAAAATTTACATTTAATTTCAAGAACTCTAAAATCTACTTAAATACTCTTTTGTTTAATTATTTTTCTAAAATTTGATATAGGACTTATGTTGTTATTAATGTTGCAATCAAAATTCCTAAAGAATTACATGAGTTTATTGAAAGAATTTTTTATTTCAATTTTATTGATTTAAAATTAAAATTATTAGTGTAAATATTTATAAATAAAAAAGCCGAATTTGGATGACTAATTTATTAAAATAAAAGATAAAAATTAATTAATTATTTTTGTATAATTTAAAAGAGTGCGATTAATCAATTATTTTTATATAATTAATGGGTCGCAAAATATATTTTACATAAAATTTATTGAAATTTTTGTTTTATACTCTTTGATGATTTAAAAGTTATTTCCAAAATAAAATTTTTATATTTGATTTCGTAACAAACAAGAGACTAAAAACGAAGTGAATTAAGATCAATTGTTATTTGGCCAAGACATCTAATATCTAGTGTATACGTTAGCTTAATGCATTTGATTGGGTATCGGTCGCTACAATCTCGATGCTTCATAGCTTCTACATCACGTTCTTTTCATTCTTGGATAGTCTTGCTAAAATGAAAAAGTTTATTGCTAAAATAAATATGAAAACATAGAGTACAGAAAAAAACCAAACATCACTTTAATTTCTTTGACATCCCCACAAACACGCCAAGGCAACGGCAACGCGACAAACATCATTCTATCAACTTCCATAATTACATACGTGATTGCCAGATGATCGTGGAAACATTATTGAATTGGGCCGAGTCAGCAATTCACTTTAACTTCAGCAAGAATTCGTTTGATTATTGATTTTGTTGAAAGCTTATTACTTTATTAGGTAAATTTATAAACTTCGATTTCACACTCAATCAAACTCAATCTCATACTATTTAATACTATTCAATGTGTCTAATAAATTTATTTTATTATCTTTGAAATAAGTAATTTCTTATATGAGACTAATTGTTGGAGGTATATATTGTCCGCAAAAATCACACTAGTACTTATTTTTCTTTGAACTAAGTTTTTAATTAAACAGTATGATCAAATCAAAGGTATCAACTCAATTATAGTCAGGTGATATAGTAGAATAATATTATTCGAATATAAAATAGGATATAAATATAATATTTTAATATTTTATAAAAAATAAAACATAACTTTTACTATATTTTCAATGACATTGTATTTATATTATATTTTGTGTCAAATTTTATATTTTAAAGCATTATTTCATATAATAATATAATATAATTTCAATAACTTAATCAAATAATAAAATAATAAATATTTGTTCATCTCTTTATCTTAAATTTTTTATATATGAAGTTTATTTTTATAAGTCAAAAATATTTGTTGTTAAGAAGGTTGAATAAACAAACCAAATGCAAAATCAAAACTAGAAAAAATAAACAACCTATTAAAACATGGCGATTACCCCACCTATGGAAGTGGATAATAATATTTAACATCCATACTCCGATCAATATCTTATGTAGAAAAAAATAAACATATAGAATGATATAATATGTTAACAATGTAATGTAATAAAAAAGAATTTAATATATATTTATGATTAAAATTTTTATATTATAAATCAATCACAGTAATTAGATCATTAGTAAATAATAATGTTTGATTTTTATTATAATTATTTATAAAGTCATCTATATTATTGATCATAATTTATTGACTTTGTAATATTTTTTATATTGATATTTGCATAAAAATTAAATAAATAAAAAAGAGAAATAGAAGAAAAAAAGTGTTAAATATGCATAAAAAATTAAAAATCACGCTAACATGTGTCTTAAGAATATAGGTTAATGACTCATTAAATTTTAGCTTTATCTTAAAAAAAGGCAAAGACTAACTCATGCTCCAAAGACATATTTTAAGATATCAAATATACAAATTTTACTTCAAAACTATTTTTATTCAAGAAAAAAAGAATTTTCAATACAATTTTTTTAACTTTAATACTTTAACTTATACCCTTAAAACACATATTAGCATTAATTAAAAAACCACATAATCAACTCTTTGATATTGACTTTATATTGACCATGCATGGTCATTAATATTTCCAAAAGAGAAAATACATCATGCACTTAAACTAGTTTTGCATGGACAATAAACTCGTTCCACTAAATAATTATAACAACCATAATTAAAAAACCACTTAATCAACTTTTGAGACAAAACTTTATACAATGCATTATGATCATTAAACCCTTTTCCAAAACTAAAAATGCTTAAATATCACTATTGAATTGAAATGGAATTTTTATTATATAGTAAAAAATTAACATATTTTAATATTATCAAAATAAAATTGTCAACTTGAATTGAAATGAAATTTTTATTATATAGTAAAAAATTAACGTATTTTAATATTATCAAAATAAAATGGTCAATAATTAAATGACTTACAAATAATTTAACCAATTTTAATAAATATTAAATAATTGAAGCAAATAAAGAAAAATATCAATAACCACTTGTTTTTAATTGTAATATAGAACTTGTGGGATTGGCACGGGATAAACCTTCCTCACCAGTCACCACACGCACGCAACTTAAATTGAATCAAAGAGATTAGAATGAGTGATGATACGCTTCACCCACGCAATGCCAGCGTGCACCCAAACGCGTTGCCACCACTGACCGAACACCGTCACCAACACTTTTCAACTGGTCAAACCAAGTCAAACCTCAGCACCCAACACTTTTTACCCATCATTAAAATAAAATTAAAAATAATAATAATCATCATAATAATATAAACCAAAAAACGCTCCCCTTTTCATTCAGATATATAAAAACCCATCACCAACACTTCCATAACTCAATTCATTACCACTTTCTACACACTCTGAAAACAAAAACCACAAATCCTTCTTTAGACAGTAGTAACAAAAACCACAATCCTATTCAACCCAAACCCACTTTGTTCCATCCAAAAACTATCAATTTCAATTCTATTATTATCTAACTTCCATTTCTAAATCAAAATCATGCAGACAACAAAACCCACCAAGCTAAGAAACGGAATGGACTTCTTCAGCAGAGCAAAAGCAGTACGTTTCAAAAGCCACCATGACAAATACCTTTTAGCAGAAGAAGACGAAGAATCCGTAACACAACACAGAAACGGTTCCTCAAACAACGCTAAATGGTTCGTCGAACACGTTCCCGAATACGACAACGTTATTCGATTCAAAAGCTGTTACGGTAAATACCTCACTGCTTCCGACAACCCTTTTCTTCTCGGCATGACGGGTCGTAAAGTTCTTCAAACACTTCCTAAAACACTTGATTCTTCTGTTGAATGGGAACCTGTTAGAGATGGTGTTCGTGTGAAGTTGAAGACGCGTTATGGGAATTTTCTTAGAGGGAATGGTGGGTTGCCACCGTGGAGGAACACTGTTACGCATGATATTCCTCATAGGACTGTTACGCAGGATTGGATTTTGTGGGATGTTGATGTTGTTGAGATTTATGTGAATAATAATGATAAAGAAAGTTTGGATCTACCTTCTGTTGAATCCAACACGCCTTCACCTGGGACCAGTGTTTCTGCAAGCTTTTCTAGGCAACAGGTATGGTTTATTCTTTGGAAAGTTTCCTTTTTTTCATCTGGGTTGTTTTGGTTAAGCTTTAAATTTTGATTCTATAAGTTATAACCAATTTAGTTCTATGAAGTGTTGTTAATTTAGAAGCTGAAATTAATCAAATTTTAGAATGATTTTTGAATTTGTAAATTCTCAGTAAGATCAATTAGTTACCAATTTTAGCTACTATTTTGATATAACATGGTAGTTTACTTTTCTTAGTTTTATTTTTTTAAAATGCATTTTGATAACAAATCTATTATCTCTAGAAACTTGAATAATGGAATTTTATTTTGAATTGTTTTCGAAATGCATTCTTTCTTATTAGCTATTTGTCCTCTGCATGAAACAATTGTTCACTACAGTATCTATCCTTGGTATGAGTCTTCAATGATTTTGTAGACTAAATTAGCACCTCTATAATTTTTAAGGATTAAGTTGATAGTTTACTTTTGTAAAAAAAAAAAGTTAATAGTTTACTAGTTGAATTTAGCATTATTTTCTTGCTTCTTTGGTTAATTGTGTTCTGTTTTATTTGCAGTCGAATGATTTGGTTGTTGGAGTGTCGCCCAAGACGACAGAGGGGCGAATTATATACTACCACGTTGCCGAAGATGA
The DNA here is from genome assembly GCF_000331145.2 of Cicer arietinum. NCBI lineage: Eukaryota > Viridiplantae > Streptophyta > Magnoliopsida > Fabales > Fabaceae > Cicer > Cicer arietinum. Next base: position 8,774,861 of record NC_021161.2, read on the forward strand.
TGGAGAGGTGAGTGACGAAGGTGTGCAGGGATATTCTTTGGTTTTCAAAGGAAATGGTGTTGAGGAATTGACTAAAAAGTTTGAGGAAGAGACAGGGTTAGAGGGAATCATTGTGTGTACTCGTAGTCCTTTGAATGGAAAGATTTATCCTCTTCGCTTGCAGCTTCCTCCAAACAATGTCACTATGCAGGTTCTTTTGGTTCTTCCCTTCTCAAAAGGTGAGAGTTCTTTTCTTCCTTTTGATCAATTAATCTAGTCTTTGTAGACCAATTAAGCAAGCTCTTTTATGTAAATATCATAGATGTTTTGCATATCTGGTTTTTACTGAACATGTTGGAGAAATGCTAGCAAGACGCTTTTGAATACTATATCTAATATAATACATAGAGTAAAAGAACGTGCACTGTCAGTGTAAACTAGTTTTACTCGGACATTTAATAAGAACCATTGATTTTTTCATCTCACCACATGATTGTAACTACCATCATAAAATACCTATAAGTCAATAGTTTTTGCACCAGTGTAAAACTGTTTACACCGAAAGTGTATGAAACTCTACACATATTTGTTGAAATTTGTGTGACACTCTCATATTTGAATTTGAATTTCAACTAGTAGGAGAAAGTGTATTAAGATGCGCATGTTAAAAAAGTGTGTTGATAACTTATCCTTTAAGTAAAACTTTGCTAACAAAAATTGGACATCTTGTTGTTTTGATTTGATTGCTTGCATTGTATTTAGACAAATTTAATTTAGTTTTTATGACTTTAATCTATATTATGAATTTTAACATTTGTTTTTTTTTTCTTGTGTTCCAGTGGCAAGAGAATTTGAGGCACAAGGTTTGCTTTGAGAAGCAAGATTTTGCACCACGTGTATATATTAGATACTGATCCAAGTTCGTGAGAGTTATATTTGTAAGCATTTAGGATTTGAGAATGTGTTATAACTAATAAGTTCGTACCTTGTACTAGTTCATTGCATTTATTCAACAGATTCATATGGAACTTGCTTAAAATTGCAACGGAAATGAATTAAAGTATAACACCAATGGTCATTTATGAATGAATACTATAGGCAATTCTGATGGTGGATTTTATTTGGGCTTCTGTTTCATTAACCGTTGGAAATGATGATGTTTTAATGAAAATTTATTGGAAATAATGATGACATTTATGAGAGCTAGTGTTGTTGTGAATTGAAAAAATTGAGAAGTGTCACATTGGAGGGATACGGTACACTAGTAGAGTATATAAGGTGGAGGTAAGGAATTTGGGGAGGGTCCCAAGGGGCACCCCAATTTTGTGAAGGACGGAGAACCAAACAATATTGGCCACCACAAGTGCGCCGCCGTCCGACCGACCCAGCTTGGCTTTGGCTACGTGGTGTGGCATGAAATTTAATTAATCATTTTAATTAACTGATTGCTTGCGTTTTATCTCTAATTGAAATGTGTAACTGCCCTCCACCGAGTCATATCTGATCCAGTCTTCCTCACTGATTTCGTGCATTTGTTTTTGCCCAGTCAAAACCTTAATCTTTGGTCTCACGTTTCTTTTGTTGCCCGGTCAAAATTTAGAGTCAAAATCCTAAGTTTGGAGCGCACGTTTTGGGGTTTGGAGTGCACGTTTCTGAGGGCCACTTCTTGGAGCGCATGTTCTGATGATTCCTGATTTTCTCAGATCCAGTTGCGGTTTTCCTCTATAAATAGAGGGTTCTCTTCAGTTGGAAAAGCACACCAAAAGCTCTCTATATGTGAGGCTTTTCTCACTTCTCCCTCTTCTTACTATTTCTTTTCTTTCTTTCGAGTGGTCTTAGTGCCATATTACGAGTGTCAGTCGTAAGACTGCCATATTGAGGGTGTAATTCTAGAACGGTTTTTTATGTATCTGTTTTATCTCGGGAACTTCGTGGTTGATAGTCTGTCTGTTTCGCACAATTTGGGCAGTGCCTCGAAACGTCTTAAAGAGAGTGACCTAGTCCGCGACTCAACCTAGTAATATTTTCGGTGGTATAAATTGTTTTCAAAATGTTTTTTCGAATTTCAAAAATAACATTAACTAGCTTCAAAATTGTTGTTCAATGGTTTTGTAATGCTTTAGGCTTCAATATTGTTCTCTAGGCGATGCTGAGGCATGTTCATAGAAGTTTTGCCAGAATCAGATACAGATTTTTTTAAACATATTATTTATGACATACTTCTGAAATCTAGATGCATTTTTTTTCAGAACTTTTTTCTTATTAGTTGTCTCTGATGTAATAAAATTTGTTGTGCCAAGCGAAAGTTTCTGTTATGGTCACACATTAGCAGGCAGAAGTCCTTTTCTAAAATAAAAAATTAGCGGTCAGCAGCAGGACATTGAAAGTTAGGCCTGTGGGCTTCTTTTTGCCCTCATATTTTTTAACATTTACACATAGAAGTGGACTTTTGAACAAAATTATTTATCTTAAAATATACTTTCAAATGATATTAATTATGTGTTTTTTTAAGTGTACATTAGAAATCACATGGAAATAAATTCCCTATTTTTATGATAGGAAAGATAGATAATTTTAGTGTATTTTAATTTTTATGAGAAAGATAAAAGAGAAATGATAGATAAACCAAGAGAAAGGATAACATAGAAGAGAGATTGAAAGAAAGTCACTCTACTTATCATAAAGGTAGTCATTTAGGTTGGAAATCATAAGAGAGATGAGGAAGTTTCTACTCAATTATGTTGTAGTTAATTTGGGTTCGAAATCATAAGAGAGATGAGGAAGTCTCTACTCAATTATGTTAAACTCTATGAGTGTACTAGGATGCAAATGCATTTTCAAGGTTTGTTTCTCCCTGCTCCCGCTTTGTCATGACTTGGAAAATGTATCATTAGATTCTCACATGTGGCATGATAGTTGATTAAAATCTCCACAAATGGGAGAGAAGTAAAGTTTACAATGAAATAAAAGGAGAAAGTATAGGAAAAACTCCAAATCCCATATATATATATATATATATATATATATTAAATATAGAGTCCATATAGAGTCCAAAGGAGTTTATTTAATAAATTTTCTTCTCAACTCAGACAAAGTTAGATTTTTTTTTTGGAGGAATTGGAGAGAAATTCACTATAGTTAATGACACCATATTTTCCGTTAGTCAATCCAACCTTCTAATAAATTATTACAAATTGAGTTTATTTGGTCTTATTGACATAAATATAGTTGACCTCTCTTATTTATACCGATTTCATTATTCTAACTTGTATGAATTTGCTCTTATGAATTAAAATATTTGATACTAAACACAACTTTTGAGTGTCGAACTAAAAGAATGAAGTTGTTCTAAATGATCAAAAGACTAAAATATAATATAATGTAGTACAAAACACAACTTCTAAAGTTAACTCTAAAGGGTGAAAGTACTCTTTATATGGTGAAGGAGTAAAATATTCAATACCAAACACAAATAACAAATAATTTTTGACAGCATGTAAAAAATGTATTAAAGCAAGGTTATTTAAAAAAAATAACTTTAAGGTAAAAATATAATATGTGGTCCTTTAAATTATTTAATTTTAATAGATTACTTTTTTTAATTTTTTTTTTATAATAAATTAGTTTTTTAAGCCTTAAAATGTGTACACCGCTACCATTTTTTTGTCCAACTCTAATAAAAAAGTGTTTATATAGCTGTTTTAAACTGCGGTAGTAAGTCCAAATCGTTCAATTATAATTTTTAATTGATTTTATTAAAATAAAAATTCCAAACAATAAATCGTAGGGTTCTTCATCAATCTTAAAGAACCTAAATAGATTCACGAATGCTTCTTTAGAGATAGATTGAAAGTTGCCTCGAACACACTTTGAAGATATTTCTTGAAGGAAGTAATGAGCTTTCAAATATTTACTCAACAACAAATCACAATTTGACAAAATGCGCCACCTGTGTTTGACAAAAAACACAAAATTAAATGCTTTGGAACAATGGAATCCAATACCACCTCTACTGTTTGGTTTGATAATCGATTCTATGTGGTCAGATAAATTTAGGGGTAATAGGAAGTATAAGTGTATACATTCAAATTAATCTAAAAAAAAATCACAAATTGACTCAAAAAATTAAAAAATTATATAAAATCATATATTATTGAATGTGTTTCAATCTTCTTTTATGAAATTGTTCACATCCGATTGAATTTTAGATTTATTTTTAAAATCAAACTAAACTTCATATTTAAATTTTAATATTTCTTTTTTAGTATAAGATACTACATTAATCTATTATTTGTTAGTTTAATTTTTTATAATAATACCTATTTGTTTAGTTTAATTTATTTTTATTACTATTTTATTTTATATGTTTTAAATTTTTGTTTTGTTGTCCATCTAGCTTCTTCCAAACACTATCTAGAACAACATCAAACACTTATTATTTCGATTGTCCAACAAATGATTAAAGATTAAGTATTCGGAGAGATTTTTTATCGTCACAAAAAGAATTTATCTTTTAAAATCAATTTATTTGTCTTAAAGAAACACTAAAAGAAATCTTTAATTTATCTAGTTTGATGAATTGATCATTAGGGTCTTGATAAAGTTAGAGAAAATTTTGAAAGCACTCAAAAACATATTGGTAGCTTTGCAAAAAAAATGAGACTAGCATCTTTAGGTAAATATATACTATAAAATTGAAAACAGTTCAAATAAAATATATATTATATAAAAAAGTTTATATGCAGTAAAATATGAGTTTAATTATTGTCTATCTTGATGTAATTTTTTTCTATTATAAGTACATCACAATTATTAATTAATGTGTACGACTTTAAAAATAATTATAATAAAAGTCAAATATATCTAATGATCTAAAGACTATAATTTATTGACAATATCTTTTTTTACTTTAATAATATATATGAATTAAATTTATAAAATATTATAGAGAGTTGAATAAATAGACACTATATACCATTAATGATTTTATAAAAAAAATTAACACAAATATTATAAATGTCGATATTATTAAATTAAATATAATATTTTGAGTTCCAACTTATACCCTCACAATTATGCGTTAGTTTTGATAGAGAAAGAAAATAGTAAATCAATTAAAATAAATTATACTTGATTTGTACTTTCTTAATAAATGGAAAATGGAAAAATGGCTAAGATTGTAGCTTGTGTGGCCGTTCCGAAAATCTTTCTGCTACTCACTCGAAAGGTCAAAATCTTTTCTCTGTTAACAACTTCTTTTTTTTACTAAAATGCCTCTCGGGACCAAATCAGAAGCCATAACATTCTTGTGAACTCCGTTTGTTTTTGTTTCCTAATGTCTTTCTTCTTCACAATTGCATTTTCTTCCAATCTCCCCCTCACTCACCCATCTTCATGATTCTTAATTACCATTCTTTTTAACTTCTAATAACTCAACCAAAAAAAATCATTTTTTTTTCTTCTCATTTTTGGGTCTAATGGCTGTTTCTGCTTTAGCATTAGCATCTCCATTCAGTTTCACAAAACTCCATCAAAGAATTTCACTTTTCAATCAAAACCATTCTCCAATCTTAAATGCAAAAAACCCATCTCTTAAACCCAAAAAACCCTCCTTAACCCTTTATGGTTCTCCTCTTTTGAACCATTCTCTTGTTAAATTAGCTCCTACCCAAATCAGAGTTTCTTCTGTTGAATGTTTAGATGCTATTGATGAACCTGAAAGGTTGATGCTTTATGATGAAAAACCTGTTAAATTTGCTATCTGGGTCATTTTCTGGGCTTCTATGTCTTTGGCTTGGTTTGCTTATTCAAAAGATGCTAATGCTGCTGTTGATTCCATTAAAGCTTCTGGATTTGGGTTAAAGATTGCTAATTCGTTGAGAAAATTCGGTTTACCTGATTGGGTTGTTGTGTTTACTCTTGCTACACTTCCTGTTCTTGAGCTTCGTGGTGCTATTCCTGTTGGTTATTGGTTGCAACTCAACCCTGCAACTTTGACTGTGGTATCCATAATTGGGTTAGTTTCTTTTTCTTTCTCTAAAACCTATGTAGAATTGACACTTGTGATCTGATCGAAGGTGTGTCTTGGTGTCTGACATGTGTTGATGTTACATTCAACTAATTCATTTTAAAAGGAGAGATTGATTTTATTTTTGTTATTTTGTAAGTACTCTTTTTGTTAACTGATGCAAAAAGATGTTTCTTGTTTTCACTTTTGCAAAGGTAGGGAAGAGTGAGATAGGAAAAAATGACACAAAAGGTGTAGGTAGGCTCTCCCTTTCTATGTTTTTATGTATAACGAAAATTTGAAACTTTATGCATGTCACCTTTATAAAAGTTGTAAGATAAGGAAATTGTTGGGTGGGGAAGTGTCGCATGTGGTCTGTGGTGGATCAATATTTGAAATTCGTGGAAAACTTGGAAGACAACTTACATCGCCGCCTTTAAGTAGAAGTTCAGGTCCATCATATCCTTACTATTGAGACAATAATCTAATTGGTGTTGATTCAACAAAAAAAAAAACAAGGAGAAAAGGGACTTTAAGTTGAGTTTTGAGGCATTGATATTCGTTTTCTTTGTTTTTTTCTGAATTGACACCTATTTGGCTACTGTCTCAATGTGAGGATTAGTAATACTGGCATTGTTAGTGTTTTGACTGATTTCAAGCAATGACCAAGGTAGACTAGACGAGACACTTCCTTAACCTAAAAGCTACCAATAAGATATAATTAAAAAATTTGGTGTGAAAAAATTAGGACTTTAAATGATGCATTCTTTTTGTTTTTTGAACATCAGATATTAGTCTGGTTGATCAGGTATCCTTGTTAGTAGAGTGAAAGGGGACTATACTCGATGTTTTATTTTTCTACGTGTCCCACAATTCACCAGTTGAGCTGACACCCCTGGTTTATATGATGTATTCTTGAAATTCACTGTAATCATGCTCTCCATTTGCCATTAGTCAGCTTTGTTGAAATCCTAGTGATTATTGTTTAAGAGAATGTGTTTTTTGTTGTTGTGATACAATTACCATAGAATTTGCAACTTCACTTTGAATAGTTATATTAAAGTATAATTTACTTTGTAATTTTAACTTGGTTGTTATGGAGAAGATTTGCTGTTCACATTTTAGCTATGAAGCAGAGACACCTGACACGGACACCTCGACACTCCTAATGTAAAAAACATAGGACACACTTATAGTTAATTTTTTTATTATAATTAAATAAAGTATTAACATTATTAATAATAGATCTATATTGAGGATCAAAATATACATATATGTGCAAACATGATGCAATATAATGTATTTAACCCCTTCATTAATCATCATTGCTTTCAAACATTTTTAATCTCATAGATGTGTTAGAGATATGTCTAAGAGGTGTGTCAAAGTAAAGAAAAAAAAGATATTTTGGGTACACTTGTTTGAGGTGTCATACGAGTGTCGTACGTGTGTTGGACACCGAGACACGCCTAAATTCTAGAAGTGTCCTTGCTTCATAGCATTTTAAACATGAGTTTGACATGTTAGATTATGCCTCTTTAGATATGAAGCACGAAAACAAATATGGACATCGAAGACAACACAAACATGGACTCACATGCTGTGTGTGTGTGTGTAGCACGTATTAGTTTAAAACTTAAGAATTAATCTTGACCATCGTAATTGTCTTCGTTGTTAATCGCGGCTCTATATTGCCCGATCGCGGACCCGCAGAGCGGTGCTGTTGTCCATTGTGATGCGTTTTGCTGGTGAGCTGCATCGAACTGGTGCGGCAGCCGCAGCCCCAAATTGCATTGTTTTTGCCGCCCAATCCCATTTTTTTCGCGTCCGCAGAAACAAGTCCTACATTCTTATACCTCAAAAAGGAGAAGTGTCGGTGCTTCATAGAATTTTTAACGCCGGTTGATATATTTAGTTTGATTTTTGGTAGTAGTTCTTTTGTGGTTTAATAGTCATGCTTTATACAATTGATGTAGGAACATGGTACCTGTGCCGTTCATCATACTCTACCTGAAAAGATTCGCATCTTTCCTCGCTTCTAAGAGCCCATCGGCATCGCGATTCCTCGACATTCTGTTTAAGAATGCCAAAGAGAAGGCTGGACCAGTGGAGGAGTTTCAGTGGCTTGGTCTGATGCTCTTTGTGGCTGTCCCATTTCCCGGTACAGGAGCATGGTCCGGTGCCATCATAGCATCCATTCTCGATATGCCGTTCTGGATCGCTGTATCTGCAAATTTCTTTGGTGTCGTATTCGCTGGGCTGCTCGTAAATTTGCTGGTGAACCTTGGTTTGAAGTATGCAATCATTACCGGTATCGTCCTTTTCTTTGTTTCGACGTTCATGTGGACCATCCTTAGAAATCTTAAAAAAGGTTTGAGCTCATCAAAACGACTGTTTTAAAATGTCTTAGTTGTCATTATCAATACAAAGACAAGTGTTTAAAGTTTCTTTTTATTCATTCTCTTCATTAGTTTTTAGGAGCTTATATTTATGTAAATAATGTATAAGATTGAAATGGCTAAGGTTTTGTGCGTATGTGTAAAATCATGATGTTTAGGAAAAATTAGAGATTCAACTGACTGATATTCCTTGTTGTAGAACATCTTGGCTATGAAACACAGACTCAACACAGGTAATGAGAAAATGGAAGTAATTGAATGTAACCATATATGTCGGGGTTGTATTGATGTCCGACATTAACACATGTCAGGTGATTCGCCTTCAATCTTAAGGGTCAATGCTACATATTCTGGATATAATAATTTTCCACCAAATCTAGGGCAACTGAGAACATTAAGACCTATTCAAATTATAATTTTTGTGGTGTATCTTTTCTTTTTTAAATATGAAATATAGAAATTGAAGATAAAGCACAGCATATATCGTTCTTCAAATTAAATGTGAGTGTCCATAAAATTACCATTTGTGTCATTGTTGTCCCTTAAATTTCTGTATATCATTGTCAACAACGTTTTCCTATTTCATAATGCAGTTAATAATACAATGAATGGAAAATAATGGATAAATTCTATAAATTGTATTGATGACAAGAGCAATTATAAAATTATAGCAAAGTCTAAATGTCTATTATATGCCTTTTAAGCACATCAATGTGCGTTGTTTGTACACTTAGGTCTCTATTATATGCCTTTTAAGCACATCAATGTGCGTTGTTTGTACATTTAGTGTCAAAATTTTGCTAGTCATCAAAGTTCATTAATTTTTTTTTACTAAAAAAGTTGTATTCATTTATTTAAATTGATAAAAATTACATGAATCAATAATACAATTCAAAATTGTTAAAAACAAAAAGATGAATTTACAACAAACTCATAACATCCAAGTTAATAGCATTGAACAACAAAATATCTAAATTGTAACAAAATTTACAAATATGACAAAAATGAAGTGTCCAAAATACTCATACATTTGAAGTTGTTACATTGAAGACGAAAAAGTCATTGGTTAAATTTACATTCAGTCAAATCTTCTCTGTCAATCTAAACCAAATAAACACCACACCAAGAAAGGAATCAAACTATTATCACACTAAGATGACGAATACAAATGTCACATTAAGACAAAAAAAAAAAAACATTTTAGTAATGTGAACACATATTTGACACTCAAATTATATAGAATCAGAGTCTAAAATAAAAATAAGTTACATGGTTACACACATGCATAAGCATAGAAAACAAGAAAAGTTGTACTTTTGGGTAGCAATGAGAAAGTTAATTAATGAGACGTTGATCGACTTTAATTCAACCTTGATTTAAAATGTGTCTTTAATCTTTCCCTGGTACAATAATTTTGGGATGAGAAAAAAGTTAGTGTTGAAATTTAAGTGTGAATGATTAATCACACTCTTTAATCTTTCCCTGGTACAATAATTTTGGGATGAGAAAAGAGTTAATGTTGAAATTTAAGTGTGAGTGATTAATCCCACATCGACTACTAATGAAGAAAATATTATATATATAAGAGTAATGACCTATATACCTGATGCCTCAAATGTTCGTTTGATGCACATAATATGATAGATATTATCATATACTGTGTTTGACATACACATGATAATCAATCCAATAATATTTTATTTTCTCATGTATTTAGTACATATTTCATCATGAACAATTACATATTAGCGTTTTTTTGTAAGTTAACTTATTATATTTTAAATATTATAAATTAACAAAAAGTACTAATAAATTAAATAAGTAATGAAATAATTTTATATTTAAAACTATCTATTGGCACTAATAAATAAACAATTTAATTTAAAAAATAATCATGAGTAACCACATAATTCTATTTTATTTGTTATAATGTAAATAAAGATATGATATATTATATGTAAATGGCAAAATACACATGTAGACAAATATATTTATTTTAAAATTTCAATTAATTTCATATTTTAGTAATTTTGAATAATAATTTATTAAATTATATAAAAAATATAAAACTACCCTTGTGATAAAAACATAATTTTTAAAAAATTAATTACTAATATTTCATTTTTAAGTTAAATATCAAATTCTATTAATTATCTTTATATTTATATTTGATTAGATTTACATTTTTATATTTTAGATTGTATTGTATAAATTATTTTATATTTATATTTTATTAAATTTCAATTTGATATTTTAAATTATATTTTATAAGAGTAATTGAGTAAAATATTGTTCTTATCTTATCCTGATGGTTTCTAACTCATCTCATATTCAGGATACAAATTTCAACTAGAGAGATAAGATAAGATAAGATAAGATAAGATAAAGTTCTAGATTAACTTATCATATCTTGTTGGTTTATCAAACACTAGATTCAGATTGAATATGATAATTTATTCATATTATGTCTCTTATCATGTCTATACCATAAGATTTTTGGTTAAGATTTGGTGTCAATGTCTCTTAGGGATCTTGGATGTTTAGTCCATTGCTGCTGCCACACTTTCCCGAACTCTCTAACAAGTGGTATTAAAGCCTTGATTCAGCTTTGTGGGGGAGCATGAGTGAGAGATTCTAGTGTGAATCAAGTCTAGTGATGTGGGTGACTCACACTTGAGAGGAAGATTATTGGAGTTCAAGTGTGAATGGTTAGTCCCACATTGACTAGGAATGACAGAAATATTGGATATATAATAGAGGTGACCCATATGCCCATTGACTTAACATTTTATGTGGAGATGTGTTGTCAACGTCTATTAAGGATCTTGAACGTTTAGCCAATTGCTCTTAGTGCGCTCCCACAAACTCTTAAAGTTTTGGAGATCTTGAAAGTGCCAATTGTTGATTGATTTATCTTATGTTCTATTATGTTGATTTGTCGATTTTATTATGACGTTTTATGATTGTTTGAATATGTGTTTCTTGAATGATTGTTTTATGATGTGTTTTTGAATGGTTGCTGCTATTTTAGATTTGAATGAAATATTATATTTTAAATATGATTCTATAAAGATGTACCACACATTTGTTTACTTGGATGAGCTATGTGCTCCATATAGACGAGTCTTATGTCCCACATGAGATAAGTTTTAAACTCCACAAAGATGAGCCTTGTACCATGCAATAGATGAGTTGGTGCACCATATGATGAGATGACACTCACTTCGTAGAAGTAGTGCATCTTCCTATAATAATGGGACACTGTTGAATTGATTTATTTACTTTCTGCAGAATCAAATGTGTGTATTTGATTTATTTGATTATTATAGATGTGAATTATTGTTGGCTTTAAGTGGATTGCTTTATATTATTTATTGAAAGTAAATGGTTATTATAGAAAAATTATTTGTATTATTTATATTTCTAAAGAATATTTTGGAAGAACAAATGTGCCATGATCGATTTTTTAGGTTACTGCGTCGATTGAGAACAATCCTTGTTTTAAAATCATGTGCATTATTCAATATAATTTAACATATTATTAAAGTGTTGTTTTCAAAGCTTGAGATTGTTGAGGACGTCATGAATTGAGAAGTTCTTCCTCATTTGAGAAGAGTAATTACCATAGATTAAGTTAGTAGATCAAGAATAAGTAGATATAATGTCTACATTGCATTTTATTTCAGTTGTAAGGATTTATAAAAGAATTTTATAATGTTATTTCTTTCAGACAATTAATTATTTATTATTAGTACCTTATTTTCTTATATAAATATGAAGATTTGCGTCATTATCTCAGCTGTTAAATCCACGTAACTAGACATTACATTTTTGGTATTAGAGCCACGTCGAGCATAGATCGTAATGTGGTGTAGGTTTACTTTACTTTACTTTTTTTTTTTAAATCTATTTAAAAAAAAAAAAATCAAAACTCGGGGGATTATTGGATTTCTTGTTATAGTTATATATTTTGCATGCTATGATGTTGGCTTTTGGGCTTGGCCAACTCATTGTTTGATTGGTGGTGTGCATATTTATGGTAGAAATCAAGCGTGAGACAAATGACACACTTGTTGAGGCTTTCAGCTTAATAGCAGCGCCATGTAAGAACAAACAAATGTTATCCATTAGTATAGATGACCCAATGTCGCAACAACGATAGATCCCCAATAAATAGGAATTTTTGAATTCTAAAATAACACTCCACCACTTTTTCGAGGCGATTCTGATCCAGTTGAGACAGTAGAGTGGTCGCTGAAGTTAGAGAAAATCTTTAGAGTCATGCGTTGTGTTGATTGTCAGAAAGTGAACATCGCCAATTATATGTTAGAGCCTGATGCTGAGGATTGGTGGTATTGAGCTAGAGGAGGTCTTCTAACCCAAGTAGTTCCTATTACTTGGGATAAGTTTAAAGGATGCATTTCTGGAAACTACTAGAATAATTTTGTAGGGGTTGTATTCAAAGGGTTTGAGAAGATTTCGATATGACATACAAGATTGGATGATGACCATTCTCAGGATGTTTTCTAATGTCTGTTTTTGAGGACAAAACTATTTTTTTATGGGTAAAATTTAAGACTCGAGAATTTCTTTAACCAACTATCTGTTAAAATTAAATTTATATTAATTGTTGGTGCAAATTTTATTATTTTAGCCAATAATTATATATATATATATATATATATATATATGGACTTAATCTAGCATTATTTTAGTTATGATTTGATCTTACTATTCTAAGTATTTGATGTTGAAAAATATTTATCTATGTGTGTGGCTTATATATATTTTTTTTCACATTTTAAATTTCATTAATTATCGTCCGAAAAATATTTATCGATGTTTGTGGCTTATATGTTACGACATCGTTCCATGCTGATCTTTCTAATGCTATTGAGATCGTCCACTCTCAAAGTTGGTTCCGCCTTTAGATTGAGTGTGACTCTTTGTTGGTTTTCTAGTCTTTCAATAATTCTAATATCATGCCATGAAATTTGAAGACTAGATAGTTGAATTGTGTATCCCTTATAAGAGAAATGCAGTTACACATTTCTCATATTTATAGGGAATGCAAAATTTGTGCTGAAATATTTGCTAATGTTGGTTTTTATACTTGTTTTACTTGGTGGGAGTGGCCACCTCATTATATTTGGAATGCCTTTTATCGTAATCAATATTGTCTTCCCTTTTTTGATTTCATTAATGTTTCCCTTAGGTTTGGCTCATAATTATCATGATGTCTACCTTGTTGCATTGCACTATTTTTTTCTTTTACCATGATTTTTTTAATTTGGGTTTTTTGAGTAAGATTTTTAATAAAGCATTCTATAAATTTATTAGGGTGTTAGTTTTAGGGTACCGACATTGTTGGGATGTCAATTCTACTACCTTTGCATTCTAATCCTCGCATTAAAAAAATTAAATTGTAATAGATTACTTGCCCACACACTTTCTATCTTTTATACAAAGTTGTGCATCCAAAGTTTTCTTTCTCAAGCATTTGAGTTGGTAGCTAGCTATACATTCTTTATAGATTTAATTATTCTGCAAGTCTCTAAACTATTTGAATTTTTTTAAATAGATTATTCTGCAAGTCTCTAAACTATCATATTTTTTTGTAATTAAGTTCTTTTGTTCTATTGTCATTAGTCAATCGTTTTTAAAACTTTAATGAAAGGACCTAGTGACAATTATTATATCAGTTTAAGGACCTAATTACAATCATTTTAGTCTAAGGACCTATTAGAAAATTCTCAAATAGTTTTGGAATCTACATCGTAATATATGAGATAGAGAGAATAAGATACGATAGAGAAATAGAGAGAAGAAGAAGGTGGAAGAGGAGGAGAGATAAAGAGGGTAGAGAGAGGAGAGAATATAGCTAAGAGAGACAAAATGAATAGCAAATAGAGTAAAGAGGGGAAAAAGAATAAAGGGTTGAGAGAAGAAAGAAGATAGATGTGGGGGGAGAAGGTAGAAAGCATAGGTAATTTATTATAATATATTAAAACAAACCATTTGACACATTAGACACTTATGTGCCACATCATAATATTTGTTCCACATCACTTATATTCTTATGTGACACCCTTCATATGCTTCTACAATTTATCTTACACATTTTATTTCTTTTATTTATCAATTTAGCTTTTGCATCTCACACATTATCATATACATATGTTGAGAACCCACACACAAAAATTCTTCATGAAAATAATTTTACTATCAAAGCTCCTCATTAAATTAAGTTTACTATCTTATTTCGATCAACTGTCAATACTCCTTCATTTCTAACTTTGTATATCCTATCTTATGTTATCTCAAAAATCATTCTTTCCATATATTCTTAAACTTTGGTGGATATCACACTTTAGATACAAAGTTCTGTTGTTTACACAACATTAAACCTTTCACGGCTTCTCCATTCTCACCCAAGTATCAATGGAAAATGTGAGATTGTGTAACCTCTTGGTGACTTCCTCGGTTAGATCAAATCAAGTCATTTTCTTTCTCCATTTAAATTTTATCCGTCTTCTATTTTTTCTCTTTTTTTATATATGTAGTTTTAATCTAATATGGTTTCTCAGTTCTCATTCCAAATATCAATGAAAAATGTGAGATTGTGTAATCTTAAGTCATTTTCTAATATGATTACAACTTTATAAACTGAGTCAAAGCTTATTCTTAGGTAATTTTCTTTCTCCATTTACTTCTATTTTTTCTTTTATTTAATCTATGTCTTTCAATTCTATTTTTTCTCTTTTTTTATATATGTAGTTTTAAATCTAATATGGTTTCTCAATTCTCATCCCAAATATCAATCAAAATGCGAGATTGTGTAATCTTAAGTCATTTTCTAATATGATTACGACTTTATAAACTGAGTCAAAATTTATTCTTAGGTAATTTTCTTTCTCCATTTACTCATCTTCTATTTTTTTTTTTAATCTATGTCTTTTAATTCTATTTTAATATGGACAACACATTTTCTTTTAGATACAAATCATTTCCTTTCTTTAACTAAGAGCCTGTTGAACACTTTTGAATTTTTAAACCACAAAATGATATTTTCAGTTCCTTTATTTTTTTTAGAATTTTAGTTCAACTATATATAATAGATAACTAGATATAAACAAGTGTTACGGTATACTTTAACAAGAGATTACAATGTAAAAGAGTATAACAAATTTGTTTTGGTAGCAGTTCGACCATAAACACTAACTCATGCATCTCTACATTAAAAAAACTAACAATAAAAAACATAACTATTATTACAAACTTAATTTCATATTAAGTTATTATTGGTAATTCATTACATTTAAATACATCACAATATTTTAATTACATTTTAATAATTAAAATGTAACAAGCATCTTAATACCACAAAGAAAAAGAAAAGACAAACAGTTAAGAAAATACAATTGATTCATATTTATAGTCTAACGCGCTTCGAATAAAATGATTTTGGTGAAAAAAAAACATATGATAAACCAAAAAAAAACTAACCTTATCTGTAAAGAATAATCATTTTCTATAATTTTATACCATAACTTTGCATAGAAATTAAAAAACTAAGAATAAAAGACGTAACTATTATTACAAATTTAATTTCATATTAAGTTATTATTGATATTTCATTATATTTAAATACATCACAATATTTTAATAGTTAAAATATAACAACCATCTTAAATAACCAAAGTATATAATTAAAACATAATCATCATAATTTAATTTCATTACTCTATGATTAAAACTCACAATAAAATATATAACTCTTATAACAAATTTAATTTCATATTAAGTCACTCCTGGTAATTCATTATACACAAATAGATCACAATATTTTAATTATATTTAAATAATTATAACATATCATCTTAAATGACCACAAAGTATATAAAAAGTTAGTCATCACAACTTAAAAACCAATAATCAATTAAAAACAAACAATTTGGTTTAAACGAAAATAAATAAATAATATTGAAACAAAAATATTTATATAAAAATTATCAATATAATTGATAAAACATTCAAATAATTTTAAATGTTTATTTATATATTAAAAATCATCAATATACAACTTTTATACCTTTTTATTATTATTACTGCGTCGATACATATATTTAGCATGTATGTAATGCAAAAATAACAATTAGTCAATTTAATAAGTGATTTTGGTGTCTTTTTCTCTTAATAGTTATCCATGCATGTATTTACCATGAATATTTTTAAAATATTTTAAAATATGGCAGAAAAAATATTATAATTTTAATAATTTCTACATAATTTATATACTTTTTTTCCTCAATTATTTATATACTTTAATAAAAATAGAATATGCGATTATCAATTATATAAATTTTCACTTAAATCATGGTTAATGTTTTATGTGAATGAGATGTCACTTAAATGGTAAGATTTTGATATTACATACAAAGTTTAAATTCAACCAGAAATGCTTGTAAAATGGTGAATAGTTCTACTTTGATTAATAATAATTTTTTTTATCCCTAAAAAAACATTAAATTTTTATGATTAAACTTTTGCAATACATTGTTTTTATCATATTATTTCAGAAGTAAAAATTCTTATTCAATTACAAACTCTACAATTTTTCTATTTCATTTATTCTTCTTATAACATTACCTATTTATAAAAATAATACATTAATAAATTATATATCGCATTAAAAAATTTAAACCGTGCAAAACGCGGGTAATATTCTAATATAACTAAGATAGAAGATAAATTATGAGCAAATAGGGGAGAGAGGGGAGAGATAATAAATGATAAAGAGAAGATAGAAAATAAATATGCAGCAAGGGAGATATCAGAGAAATAGGCAAGAGAGATAATATTTATTGTGTATTTATATCTCTCTTTCACATATCTCCCTCTTTGATCTTCTCTCTAACCATGTCTCTCTACTCACTCTTATCTCATCTCTATTTCTCCAATGTATTATCTTTTCTCTAAATCATAGATTTCTCTCTCTTTCGCTCAATCTCTTATATATACTACAACTGGTCTCTATTATAAACATCATTTTGAGAAAAAAATTGTTCGTAAATATAAACACCCTTTTTATTTATTATTTTTTCTAATACACTCCTTACTAAAACAATTAATTTATCTAAAAATATGAATAGTTAAATTTAACACATTAGATTACAAATGTTATGTTAGGAACTTAACACATAAAATAAACATATTAACTATCCTATAAACTTTTCTTAACAAGAGAGAAAAAAGCAACATAGACTTATAATAAATAACGAAAGTAGTATATATATATATATATATATTATATTATATAAGGGATCTATTTAAAAATTCTCAAATAATTCAGGTGTGTATAGAGTAATTAAACCTTCTTCATATTGTAAGTTTTATTTCTAATTATCTTAGTAACGGAAGAAAAATCTCACATTTTAAGCTATCATTTTATTTGTGAATGCATTTTATATTTTTATTTGTTATTTGAATTAATTTTATTCATTTATAAAAAAGCATGAGATTAACTTAAAGTAAACAATTGTGTACCTTTAATAAAATACAATTGTTCGATCTATTTTTAAAACTCCCATTGCTTGTCTATTCAATCTATTTTTCTTTTAATAAGTTGTAAAAATGAGTTGCCGCACACGTGCTAGGCGAGATGTTTGTTTGACAAGATAATGGGGTTTTTTTTAATTTAATTTTATTATTATTTCTTTTTTTAAAATTAATATATATATATATTAAAATTTATATGTTAAAATACTTTAGGACGCATATCCGTTCTGCAACCATCTAAATGATGATTTTTTTTTCTTTTCAACAAGAGGTCGCATTCTTGAGATGCAAGCGTCCACTAAAAATTAAAATAAAAATTTAAAGTTTATAGATTGTCGCATTTCGGATATACGACCTCCTACTACACACTATAAAATTACCTGTCATGTAGTCGCATTTCGAAAATACGATTTTTTAAAGATAAAAAAAAAAGACATTTTAATATAAAGTATAATGGTTTTTTTTTTTTGAAAAAGAGTATATATATATATATATATATATATAAAGAAACATATACAATCATCTAAATTCGGTGTATTTTTGTTTTTATTTATTTTTTATCATTTCCCCACTTTAAATTAAATACATAACAATATTCACTCGCCTTACATCGCCTCCAAGTTTTATGCTAAATGCAAAAAACAGAAATAAATGACTTTTTACATAAATATATTTTCTTTATTTATTGAAATGTAATTGCAATTATGTAGTCATAATCATGTTCTCCATTTATTTAAAAGAGAACAAAGGATCCGAAACTTGCATAATAATACAATTAACATGTTTCTAAGTTTGTCAAAGAGGGTAAAGTGCGATAAATAAAACATTATTTTTAAATTTAAGAGTGTTACATTGGTGCGCAGAAACACCCTAAATCATCGCACCTCATAATTAAAGGAAAGTTACATCCTGAAAAACCAATGCAAAAAATAATTAGTAGAAATGCTAATAATTTTTTACTTGCGAAAAAAAAAACATTAAAAAGAGCGAAAGAAAATCTGGACTTACTATAGGCTTTCGTTACAACAACAAAAGGGGAAAGAAGAAGAACCATAGCATAAACCAATTTGAGAAAATTAGCCATGATATTTTTCATTTTCAAGAAAAAAATAAGAAAACTCTGTGAACAGTTTAAACTTTAAAATTCCAAGGCTCGATTTACTGCAATGAATGCTAATAACTACTCGATCCTGTCCTATATATAATATATTTTTTGGAGAACTATTTGTTCTCATATTCTAAGAAAAAGTTATAATTTAAAAGTATTTTTATTGTTTAAATTACTTTTATCTTAATTTATAATATTTATCTTTTCAATATTTTTTTATCTTATCTTTTTGATATTATTAGTGGGTATTTAATGTGTTAAATGTTTTAATATAAGTTTATATGCAAAAAATAGTAAAACAATTAATAAATACATTGACTTTATGATGTTTTTGTTTGTTTTTCTCTCGTATAAAAAGAACTAGAGTTAATATATAGACTAAATACCACCCGTGCTCCCTTAACTTAATTTCAGTTTTAGTCATTTATTTATTTTTTTTCAATTTGATCATTTATTTAAATTTTAAGTGACAATTTGATCATTTATGTTTTAAAATGTCAACAATGTTATCCTTATGTTTTGCAAAAATTCAAAATATTCATCAAAAATTTCAAACAAAACCCATAAAATTAATTATCATCCTCAATATAATGTAATTTCATCAAATTCATAACTTAAATCTTTAAATAAATTCACATTTTCATCTCTAACAACATCAAATAAAGAATGACAAATATGAGTTTATTTGAGGATTTGAGTTACGAATTTGATGAAATTTATTTTATATTAAAGAATATAATTAATTTTATGGATTTTGTTCAAATTTTTTGATGATTTTTTGTAAAAAAAAGGATAACATTGTTGACATTTTAAAACATAAAAGATTAAATTGTCACTTAAAATTTAAATAAATGACCAAATCGGAAAGAAAAAAAAGATAAATGACTAAAACGTTAACTGAAATTAAGTTAAAGGACTCGAGTGATATTTAGCCTAATATATAATTGTAAGATACCCTCTTTTAGATAAAAACTATCTAAATGTCTTTTAAACAAGTCGGTGTATCATATTTTTCTTTGGCACACATAATTCATCATTTTTCTAATTTCTGTGAATTTTTTAATCATTTGAAATAATTGATCATGACAAATATTCTTTTTTTTTTTAATTACAACTTTTCATCATTTTATTTGAAATCATTGTTTTAACAAAAATGCTAAATTTATCCTTTCTCGCTTTTACTAATTTATCAATATATAATTTATCTTTCATTTATTATCCATACAAGTATTTCAAAGGTCATTGCTCTCATTCCCTACAAGATAAATCCATACAAGTGTTCCAAACGTCATTGCTCTCATTCCCTATAAGTTTTAATGTAAGTTAAAAGTTTTTCAAACAATTTGTTTTTTTTTTTAGAAAAACCAAATGAGATATATTAAAAAAAATTATAAGTACAAGGTATGTCAAGAAAATAATCGTTTACAAAAATATTAACGAAGAAAAGGACAAAAAACACAGAAAAATCATAGACCAACCACAACTCAAGACTAAGATACAACTCCTAAAGCAACAAACAAAGATTGGGATGGAGACACCATTGATGAACATCATAAATAAGACCTTTGCCTCTATATTTAAGCCAACTCCACGATAACATTTGAACATTCTCCAAAACTTCCACCAAGCAGCACTTTCAACAAATTATCTTTTATATGCACCTCTTTTCAGCAAATTATCATCCTTGAAAAAGAATAACAATGCACTAGTAGTTCTTCCTATTGAAACACATTTCTACGTTAGCTCCACCCTAGACCTCCAACTTCCCACCTCAATCTACACATACTAGCCATTGAAATATTTTATTAAGCATAATATCAAATAATTTTTTAAACCTCACTCATAAATTCTCTCCATATAATCAAGGGTCACACCAAAACTTGTTTTCACACCATTTTCTACCCTTTTACCTAGATTGTTCAAACTACTCCCTTGCCACCCCTTTCTTAACTCTAAATATGCTTCCACCAACCAGAAATAACATTATAACACCTTAAATCATAACCCTCGTGTTGCGTTAAGAACACACTTAAAGCAAGTGTACTTTATCGTATAAATAGTATATAAGATTATCATATCTATAAGGATTACTCAACAAATATCAAACTAATTAAGATTATTTAGATCGACAATAATGATTGAATTGTTACAGTAACAAAACAACTAATAACAAGGAATTAAGAATAAAAGTGTAAAGTTTGTGGTCAAACAAGAAAAGCTTAGAGTCACGGCTTCACTTGTAACTTTGATTACCCCCGATTCTAGTTATATTCGAATTCATTTATTTTGATTCAATTACCGGTCCCATTACAAAAGCTATTAATTCCTCAAAATATCTAACTAGAAACGCAACATCTTAATTAGAAATAAACGTTTAGCGAAACCTATCCAACCTATTTCTGTCTTTTCGAGTTGAATGAAAATGTTTATGAAAATGATGAAAAATGTAGTTCTTACCCCTTCCATACCTTCAACCCTCACACCATCCACCTCAATATAAAGAATCAAATTTCTTCTCCTCGTATCAGCCCCGACTCCATGAAAATATTTAGAAATAACGTCTCCGATTTTCAACCAAATAACCATTAATTTATGCCATTGAATTATATGATCAATCTGAGACAAAGACATCAACTACAAGGAGATAAAGTGCTTTTCAACAATATTTACACCATATGGGAGACCATTCTCACCTTTGAGATCCAATCTATTCACATCATCCTTCAACACCTTAATTTTAACCATCCAAATTACAATTACGTTTCTAATGCCACTCATTCAAAGATAATTTAATGCCTTTTAATTTTTTTTTCATAATAAAAGCACCCACCCAACAAAAGTCATACTTTTCCATTGATGTTGAACAAACTCAAGGTATTCCTAAATACACTAAAGTTATCAAAGTCACCAACCACCAAAGTTAGAGAATCCATTTTCATCTCAACATTATCTTTTAAAATAACTCAATTCCTTCGATCCCGCTACTCAAAGAATAAGTTGACATATAAATTACTTGATTGTGAAATTTCCAATGACATGCTTTTCAAACTCGCTTCTTCTTTCCTATCGTTGAGTATAATTTTCCTTTGAGATCTTTATCTGACAGTCTTGCAATATTCTTCAACTTTACAATTTTTCTTTTGCATCTATTCACATTTGGAAGTTGAATGGTTGATTCGTCACAAATATTCTCAAGCATTGGATTGGCAAACTTTTTATGTATTGCTTCTGATAACTCCCCCTTTTCTTGACTTGAGGTGAGGAACAAACCTCTTTAACACAATTTTCACTCCCAAACTTCTACTGAACACAAGTACTAGGTCTCTCCACATGATTACTTTTAACCATCTCAATATTAAAAAATGTAGTTTCCTCCTCATTTGGTTTGTCTAACACTTCAAACCCACAATCTAAATTAATCAAATGTTGTTGCTCTATTAGGCCAATTGTAACACATAGTAAGCAGAGTATAACAACTGTGGTAATAATGAAAAAGTTTTCATATTATATAAGAGAATAAAATACTATAATAAATAATAAATTGTCCAAAATAAATGATGTTATGAAATCTTTAAAATAAATCCTTACAACTAAAATACTTTAATAGTCAAAATATTCCAAATTGTGCATTTAATAACTAACCAAAATAAAATACGATATAGACACTAGGTCTACTTATTCTTAATCTACTAACTTAATATTAGGAAATTACTCTTTTCAAATGAGGTAGTGCTTCTCAACTGTCAACGTACTTTTGCTCTTCTTATATTTTGATATTGTTCTCTCTTTGGAGTTTTTAATGCAATATTTTTTTTCTTTATATATATATATATTTATACTAGTAACGATTTGTCTATGAATGCTACACTTCCTCAAATAACCAGTCGGTGGTTTCTAGGGGTGTTCAAAAAAACCAAAAACTGAACCAAATTGCCGAACCGAACCGAACTGAACTGGTTTAAGAACCGAACTGTTTTTAAACTGATTTTGTAAAACTAGAACTGAACCGAACCGGTTTTTCAATTCCAAAAACCGAACCGAACTGGTTTTTTGTTAAAAAACCGGTTTTTATTTCAAAAAACTTGAACCGATTTTTTTTTAGAAGTAATTAGGGGTAATTATGTAAATTTTGGCCTATATGAACAAAAAGATTTAAGTTAAACCAGTTTGGTTCGGTTCAAAATAATAAACCGGTGCACCACTTTTATAAACCATTTCGGTTCGATTCTTTGAACTGAAAACCGGTTCAGTTCGGTTTTTCCAAACTGAAAACCAATTCGGTTCAATTTTCAAATGGTTCTAGTTTAGAACTGAGCTTTGCCCACCCCTAGTGGTTCCACCTAATAGGAAAAGAATGAGTTTCTTGCAAACGTAGTCATATAAACTGATCATCTATGTTTGCTATTTGAGTAATTGGTTTTTAAAAAAACATGTATGTCTTGATTTTTGTTGTTATGACTACTTATGTATATGCCAACTATTTCACCATATAAATTGTGTGGTTTGTTTACTTATGTGACGGTAGCATGCAGATGGTAAGCTAGTTAATCCAATATTTGGTTACAACATCGGAGTCTATTTTGAGGTTAAATCGGAGGATAATTGATTTTATTACACATCTTGCATATTATAATAATAATAATAATAATAATAATAATAATAATAATAATAATAATAATAATAATTTATAATTTAGATTATATTAAATTTCATTTTTTATAATTATTTCTAATATTTGAATTTAGGATGTTTTGTTACACCCATGATTGTTTGTCTCCTCTCAACCATTTTTGGGTTGGTTCCGTCATTACAATTGACTTCACATCTAGATGACCGTTCCTAACCCACACTTATTCCATGTACATCATCCTCTAGCCCATCATCCACTGCGAGAATTATACTGTGCACCCTTCACTTGTACCTCTCATTTCTATAGAAAATATCATATTGTTTTACTATATATGTATAAAACAATCAAAAAAATTTACCACTCCATTTCTCACCCTCCATTCGAAAATCATAAAATCTTCCTAAACATTCAAAAATTTCAAACTTTCAAAATATAAAAAAGTGAGTTTTATTGACATTTTCGAAAATTTCGTTAAACATAAAACTTTCGAAACATAAAATTCCAGAAATTTTAGACAATTTCGAAACTTTTGATAAATGTGAAAGTTTTGAAAAGCAGTTTTCTTGGATTTTATGAAAGTTTCGAAACTTTTGATAAATTTAAAAGTTTCTAAATACGTTTTTCTAAAATTCATCAAAACTTTCAAAAGTTTTGATGAATTTAAAATCTTCGAAACACAAACTTCGAAATTTTCAAATCTTCGAAACTTTCAAATTTTTGAATTAATACAATTTCGAAAATTTCAAAACATTCAAAACTTTCGAAAGTTTCAATTTATGACAAATATTCGAAATGTACATAATTATTTTAATAATAATTAAAATTTTATTTTAAAAAATAGATTTATAATATTATTATTAATTAAATTTATTATTCTTTTTGAAATTAGGTATGAGTAGAGTTGAGGTTCCTGCTTCAAGAACGATTATATATTCTACAGAAAATTCACTACCGATCAGGTATTATTACTGATAATCAACCCTCGATCAAATTTTTATTATAGATATATATTTGATGTTTTATTTGAAATATATTTTGTAGGTATTTCCCTCTCGAGAAGCTGTATTTGAATGGGCAAAAAATATTGGAAGGAAAAATGGAATTTCAATTGTTACCATTTGATCAGATAAAGCAACTGCAAAGAGGGAAAGAAAAGACAAATTAATTTTAGGATGCGAAAGATGAAAAATTAATGTTTGTTTTGGAACACACAATCATGATTTACTTGATACTGTAACCGATCATTCATATTTGAGGCATTTAAACGAATAAGAGAGGAAATTTGTCAATGACATGACAAAGTACAAGTTTGCACTAAGATTCATTTTGAATGTTTTGAAAGAGAGAAATAAAGCTAATCTCACAATTCCCAGTCAAATATATAAAGCAAGAAATACTTATCGATCATCTTTGAGAGGTTCGTACACATAAATGCAACATCTGTTGAAGTTAATACATCAAGAAAATTATGTGCATTGGACAAGAAGATGAGATAATTCAGATGTTTTGAGAGATATATTTTGGACGCATCATAATTGTATAAAGTTGTTAAACACATTTCATTTTGTTTTGATATATGATAGCACATACAAAATAAATAGATATCTGAAATTTAGACACAGTAAAGTTCAGCATTGGGTTTTTATTCCAACACAAAAGTTGTGGCTCTAATTTTTAGTTTTTCAACGCCTGCTTGCATGCATCAATCCGATATACTGAGCTCAAGTTATGGCCTACAGAGCGAGCAGGGGTCAATATGCAAATAATAAAATTAAAATTCAATTTCGACCCAAAGTTTAGAAACAAGCTAAAAAATTAATAAGTTATAAAGAGTTTTTAAAATGCCACAGGAAAAAGCTAGAAACACTTGCCAAATACTTTGATCATTGCCTTATAAGTTTAAGACTTAATGGTTGAATTTTACATTCCTTACAAGACAAATGTATATCCACATTTATCATATATATATATATATATATAAGGAAGGCAACACGCATGCTGACAAAGTTGCTAATGTTGGTTTTTATAATCGTCGTTTTATTTGGTGGAATTTTTCATCTCATTGCATTTAGAATGACTTTTACTTTAATTGATATAATGACTTTGACCCTTGATTATCACGATGTCTATTTTTCCGTGCTACACTCTTTTTTTTTCCACTTTGATTTTATTCATTTGCATTTTTCAATTAAGATTTTGAATAAGACAAAGTTGTTCATCCTTGGCATTTGCATTCTAATCCTTGCATAAAAAAAAATTGTTATAGGTAACTTGCACTCCTTCTTTCTTACTTTTATACAAAGTTGTGCAGCCCATGTTTTCTCTCTAGAACATTTGATTTCTAATTATCTTCGTAAAGGAAGAACAATCTCACATTTTTAGCTACAATTTTGCTTGTGAATACATTTTTTTATTTGTTAAAATTTTAATTAATTTTACTCATTAATAAGAATATAAAAAAATTGTTTACATTAAACAATTTTTATGAAATATAAAAATATCAAAAAATTATTTTTATTATTTTTCAAAATATATCTACATTAATTATATAAAAATACACAATATTTTTACAGAATAAACGAAATCTCAATTCTTTTATAAAATTTATAGGAAGAATTTATAAATCAATATAAAGACTAACTAATTGTACAATCGTAATATAACGGGTTCGACGATAGAAGATGATAGTTTTTTCAATACATTTATATATTTTGGACAAGTTATTAATTAAAGTCTCAAAATATGAAATAAAGAATTTGAAATACATTTTTTTTTTCTTCATGTAAAACAACTATGCTAATCTTTTACAAATTTCAATTTCATTACACTCTATATATAAATATTAAAACTCCGTTATTATTTTAATGCAATAGCTAATTGCAATTATGAAGTGATATTCGATGTTTTCATTTTATTCTAAAAGCAAATAAAGGATAAAAATGCATAATACAATTAGCATGCTTTCAACTTTTCAAAGAGAAGTGCGACGCACAAATCATTATTTTTAACCTTAAAAGGGACTCATGGGTATATTGCAGAAACACCCATACGGATCGCAACACATAACTTGAGGATAATAACAGCCTGAAAAATCAATGGAAAAAATAATTAGAGGAAACGCTAATTACTATTTAATTGCAAAAACAAAATCAATGAAAGATATATGTATTGTTGAGAAGTCTACGAGAACATCAACAAAACAAATATTTCATAATCTACAAAAAAACTTTGATACTACATCTCAATATAAAATTTCAAAATAATGAATATATGAGTCATTACTTTTATATATATATATTCAACATTTATTATATTTTAAATGGATGTGACACTTAATCACAAATACTTAATCCCAACATATATAATATAATAAGATAAAGAAAAACATTAAAAATAGAGAAAGAAAAAATGAACTAACGAAGGCCATTTGTTACAACAAAAAAGAGGAAATGAAGAAGAGTTATAGCATAAACCAATTTGAGAAATTTACTCATAGTTTTTGCATTTGCAAAGAAGAGTAGAAAATTTTGTGATCACTTTATAATGTAAAATTCCAAGAGATTTTCTGTAGAATAATTCGGTCCTATATAATAAGAAAAAATTACAATTTTAAAGTGTATTTGTTGTTTAAATTTCTTTTAAATTTAAATTTATTATGTTTGTCTTTTCAATATTATGTATTGATATTTAATGTTTCATAATTTCCATAAGATTTAAATGTCCCTCAAAAAAATATAAGAGTTTATATGTTAAAATAGTTAAAAAGTTAAAAGAATTAATGAGTACATTAATTTTGGATGTTTTTGTTTTTGTTTTATAAAAAAGACAAGAGATAGTAATTCTTCTATCTTAAAATAATTGAGTTATTTATTCATTTCATACATATTAAAAAAATATATCAATGAAAAAGAAAATATTATTTTGACTAAATTATTCTTATTAAATATTAGTGAAAGATATTATATTGAAATAATATAAATAGTATTAATTAAAAAATACAATTAAAAAAATGTGTATTGACAATTGAACGAATAATTTATTTTGTGACAAATTCTTTTTGCAAATAAATTAATTATTTTTTAGAATAGATGTAGTATATGATTACAAGATACCCTTTTTAAATAAATCATATCTAAACATCTTTTAAGGAGATCGATGGATCAAGTTTGACTAGTGCACTTAATTTATCATTTCTAAATTAAATGAATTTTTTTTTTTTTTATCATTTGACAACTATATAGTATAAGTATCTCAAATAAAAAATTAAAAATGTTCGGTGATCATGACAAATAATATTTTTTTTTATCCACATTTAACTATTTTATTTATTTACTTATTTATTATATGTTAAAATAGTTTTACACACATCCAATGATTACTAATTATATTTTTGCATAAGTTTATTTTGCATTTATATTTTTAAAAACAACATTAAAATGATAGATTTTTATTGAACATTAGTTTAAAACTTGGTTTTATTGTAATTTTGATCCTTCTATTTTCACCAAATCATATAGTTAGTCATTCTATTTTAAAAGTCGATAGTTTTGGTCTCTCTATCAAATTTTTGAAAAAAATAAAATAACGATTTGACATATTTTAAATGATATGACATACTATTTTATACTATAGAACCATATAGATACATTAATTTTCATATGTAATTAATTAGATTACAAAAATGGTTTTTTTTTTTTTTTTTTAAGTTTAAAGTTAAATTTTTAGAGAGTTTTGTTGTGATTTCATGTGTGTTAATCATTTTACATCATTGTATCATATTCACATTATTTAGTTAAGCATGTCAAATTGCAATGTTTTAGTTAGAAAATTAGAACGAGGGATCAAAATTGTCATATTTTAAAACAGGAGACCAATTTTATGAATTAATAAAAATAGGAGAACTAAAATTGCAACTAAACCTAAAATTATTTTAGACTTCCAATAAATGTCTCGTTATCTAATATATTTAAGCATAAATGGAATTTACACTAATGTATAAAAGTTAATATATGTGAATGAAATATGGAAATTGCATGATTTAATTCATATTCTCAAACACGCCAATTTTATGATAAACATTTGCGTTAATAAGTGATGAGAACCTAAAATGAGCTAGTTAGGAAGAAAAACAAAGAATATTTAAGTCAAAACATTATAATAGTTTTTTTAGTTTCATTTGTGTTTAATTTAAATTATAATAATTTTAGTTAAGTGATGTAAGTCCAATATGAGTCTAGAGTAGTGCATTTTAGGAATATGGTAAATTTGGATAAATTTGAAATAAATTAAAATTTCTCTCATGAGAATGGTGAATGAGATGTGTGTCCTCTTTGAGTTCTTGAATTAGAACTTACTTGAATCTTATCAATGACTTTCTTATCATTGTGGCGATTTTACATTGACTTATCAATCATCATTGATTGTGGGGCTTTCTCCATCTTCTCCATCTAACTTGTGTTTGTTTATTTCTTTTTTCTATTCATTTTTCTACTTTATTTGCCACTCGGTTAGATCTTCAATCTCATGTGGAAACACCAAAATCCACATCATTTGATATTCAAAGCATGTCACTAAGTGGTAATCTTTGTTAAAAATTTATATTTTAGTGTTTTATGTTCTTGAGGTATTTGCAATTTTAGTTTCAATTTGTTGCATTATATTCAAAATCTTGTTCAATGTTGAATTATTTGTTGTTTATACGTGTCATAATATGTGTATGAAGGTTTATTTAGGTGATTAGTTGCAGTTATTCTGGTGAAATTTTGAGTCCTTAGTTTCTGTTTTCGAGAAGAAAAAAAATCTGGATTCAATTTCATAATCTTCTTCACTTACAATTATTTGATCCAAAATTTCACTTGTAAATTTGTTTTTGGTGTTATTTCTTCGATACATGTCCGATTTTGGAAATTCAAAAACCTAAATCAAGTAGCAAAATGAAAATAATTCAAATATGCAGAGAAAAATATGAAAAGATAATTCATGTGAAAGATATATTAGAGATTTTGTATTACATCCGGAGTATATGAAGGATCTTTATGAAAATGAATATACAAAACAAACAAGAAAAGTAGAGAGGTTAGCATTGAGAGAGAAAAAGAAAATCAAAGAAAATAAAGAGAAAGAAAAAACAAAGTTAACTTTGAGAGAGAAAGTGAAAATTAAAGAAAAGAAAGATGAAGTGGAACAAAATTTAAGAAACAAAAAGTAAGAAATTGAGTCTAACTATTTTTATCACAAGGTAGTTTTTTCTTTTTATATAATTTAATAAATTTATCTTCAAAATAATAAAAATTAGTTGGAATTTTAATATAAATATAATTTGTTTACAAAGATATTTTTTCCATTTACATATAATATATACCATATCTTTATTTGAAATATCTTTAATATCTAACAAATAAAATAGAATTATGATTACTCATTATTATTATTTTTTAATTATTATTTATTTACTTAGTATTTTTAATGGATAGTTTTAAATATAAAATTGTTTCATTATTTATTTAATAATTTAATTTTTTTTGTTGTAAATTTATAATATTTAAAAGACATAATTGCTTCTGCAGTCCTTTAACTTAATTGCAGGTAACACTTCAGCTCTTTATCTTTTTTTTTTTTTCTTCTTATCGATTTAGTCTTTTATTTAATTTTAAGTAACAATTTGTTCCTTTATATTTTAAAATGACAACAATGTTATCCTTTCTTTTCAAAAACATAGAAAATTCTTCAAAATCTTCCAACAAAATCCATAAAATTCAATACCAATTTCAAGAAAAATCATATATTAATCAAATGCAATACTCAAATATTCAAATAAACTCATATTTTCATCTCCAATAATTTCAAATAAAGAATGAAATTTTGAGTTTATTTTAAGATTTGAATAATGAATTTCATGAATTTTGCATTATATTGAAGATGATAATTAATTTTATGGGTTTTGTTTGAAAATTTTGATGAATTTTTGTAAAAAAAAATGATAACATTGGTGATATTTTAATACATAAAGGATCAAATTGTTACTTAAAATTAAATAAAAGACTAAATTGAAAAAAAAAAGACTGAAGTGTTACATGAAATTAAGTTAAGAGATCGCGATAACAATTATGTCTATTTAAAAATATAATAAGTTAATTGGAAAAAAAAGTAAAAAAAGTAAAAAAT
Source organism: Cicer arietinum (assembly GCF_000331145.2). Lineage (NCBI taxonomy): Eukaryota > Viridiplantae > Streptophyta > Magnoliopsida > Fabales > Fabaceae > Cicer > Cicer arietinum. The sequence continues at coordinate 8,805,706 of NC_021161.2, forward strand.
AAAATAAATATAAAATAATATTATATTTAAAACTATCAATTGATACTACTAAATAAGCAATTAATTAATTTTTTTTAAATCATGAGTAACTAAATAATTCTATTTTATTTGTTATAATATAAATAAAGATATGATATATATTATATGTAAATGACATAAATACCATTGTAAACAAATTATATTTATTTGAATTTTTAATTAATTTTCATATTTTTATATTTTGAATACTAATTTATTAATATTTCATTTTTAAGTTTAAAATCAAATTTTATTAATTATTTTTATACTTAAATTTGATTAGATTTACATTTTTGTATTTTAAATTATATTTTATAAATTATTTTTATATTTTTTTTATATTTCAATTTGATATTTTAAATTATATTTTAGTAAAGATAATTATATATATATATATATATATTGTGTAGATCAATTTCGATGAATTATCGTTGTCCTTCATGCTTTGAAGTTTTATTGGAAATTAATTTTTGAATCTTGGTTTAAGATAAATAATTTGTTGGATCTAATTTCTAGAAATATGATTAGATTTAATAGTAAGAAATCAACTGTGCTTAATTCAAATTTCTTTGTAAAACATTTGAGGAATCGATATTTAATAAAGAAGGTTAATTTCTTATCTCATTATGGAATTAGTAATGCTTGATTGGTGATGATGATGTTATTTATGTGTATTAATGATATGTATGTTGAATCATGAGAACACAAGAAAACAAAGTTGGTGAAATTTAATTACAACACTTTTATCTCACTATTTTTACCCAATATTAACTCTTGTTGTCACTTTGTTAATGATCTTTAATCAAAATCAATTTACTCTGAAATCTATAAACTTTAAATTATAGTTGTTGTTGAACGGTGTAATATCTCTTAAGTCTTGTGCATGTGATAACATTTTATATTACTTAAATGGATAGATTAATACAAACCAATCATCCAATCATCTATCTTTTGGAAAAGAGCAACAAGAGTATGAATTAGGAGTAACAGGCCTAAATTGGATTCAATGGCTGATTTCTTTTTAGAAGGGTGTCAGAGTTTGTTAGATAATGTTATTATATATTAGTAGTAAGGGTATTTTAGACATTTTTATTCTTTTGTATATATATTCATTGTAACCCTATTAACTCAAGTTTGGTTCATTCTATGTTATGAAACCCTAGAATGGTTGTCTCTCTTCTTCCTCTTTTCATTGTTAACATGGTATCAAAGAGCTTTGGTTGATTTTGGGATCTACTATAAAGAAGAGAGAGACTATTTTGATAGGAAAAGCAACCACCAAAAGAGAAAAGAGAAGAGTAACCCTATTCCCGATTTTGTTAAATCAGTCTCACAAAAACATCGATTGCGCATTCGTTAACTGTTGGATTGGGCTGATTTGGACAACAGATTCACAATATTCAGGTCTCTGTCTTCAACGGTCGGATTGGCGAAACGACGTATGGAGGGGGAGAAATCGTGCTCGCACAACACCAAATTATCCCTAATTTATTTTGTCTCAGTGATTGTGTTTGTCGTATTTTCCTGTCATTATTTGTTATGGCTGGTGCTAAGGATGATTCTCTTCAAACACATTGGAAAGTACATTGTTCGAAATTGGGGAGAGCACATAAGAAGAATTTTAGGGGGTCATCGTCCAATGTTGTTGCTTTTGCTCCTCCTACCATTGGCTCTAGTTCTAGTTCTGTATACTCATTTGAGATTGCTTCACAAATATCTGATATTGCATAACAACTTCAAAAACTTCTTGCCACTCAATAACATGTCATGTCTGCCACCTCTTCTAAAGGTTTGAACTCCTCTGGTATGTCAGGTATATCTCCTTCCATATGGATTCTTGATTCGGGAGCATCTCATCATATGACATACGATGATAAATCTTTTGTGTATGTGAAACCTGTCTCGTTTGTGTCAATTACGACTGCTGATGGCACTCCTATGCCACTAGCAGACGTTGTGTTTCCACACCTAACATGTCTCTTTCTGATGTTTATTATATTCCTAATCTTACTTTGAGTATTGCTTTTGTTAGTCAAATATGTGATCTCGGTTATTCGGTTATGTTTTCTTCCACTTCTTGTTGTGTGCAGGATCCACATTTTAGGAGGATGATTGGGACAAGCCATAGATAGGGGGACTTTATGTTTTGGATGACCTGTGACTCCCATATACTGCAGCCTCAACAACTACTACTGACTTATTATCTAGTTTCCGCTTGAATTCCATATCTTCTAGTTTTTATTTATGGCATTCTAGCCTTGGACATGTTTTTGCTTCTAGGTTAAAATATTTGGCTTCCACTGGAGCCTTAGGAAAGTTACAAACCTGTGATATCTCAGATTGTTGCGGTTGTAAACTTGCTAAAATGCTTTCGTTGTTATTTAGGTGGTGAATATACCTCTAATAATTTTTTTGAATTACTTGCTTATGATGGCACCCTCCACCAAACATCTTGTACTGATACTCCTCAACAAATGAATTTGCTGAAAGGAAACACCGTCATATTATAGAGATTGCTCGTTCCCTTTTGTTGTCTGCTTTAGTTCTAGTGAGTTTTGGGAAGAAATAGTTCTTACTGATGTTCATGCTATTAATATAATTCCATCCTCTATCATATTAGGTTTGTCTCCCTTTGAAAAATTGTATGCTTCTACCCCTGATTACTATTCTTTGAAAGTTTTTGGTTCTACTTGTTTTGTTTTTCGCCCTCAAGTAGAGCGCAATAAATTGTCTTCTCGTTCAGCCATGTGTGTTTTTCTTGGTTATGAGGATGGTCAAAAGGGTTATCATTGTTATGATCCTCATGCAAGAAAACTTTATGTATCTCGTAATGTTGTTTTCCTTAAGCACATCCCTTTTTACTCTATTTCCTCTGATTGTCAGATTACTAAAAGTTATGAACTAACCCATATTCATCCGTTTGGTCCTAATGATTATGCTTCTAGTGATTGTAATGCTGAGAATTGCAGGAACAATACTAATACTCCACACGATGACATCCCTTTTGTCCCCGCAGCTGTCCAACCACCTCCTGTGATTGTTGATCCTCCTCGTTACCCCTCTCGTCAACGTAAGTCTAATCAGTTACCTGATTTTGTCTATTCTACTAACTCAACTTCGTTTATTTCTTTCTTAACCTCTATTCACAGTTTGTCTGAGTCTTCTTCCTATAAAAAGGTTGTTCTTGATCCTCTTTGGCAGCAGGCTATGGCAGAAGAACTATCTATATTGCACAAAACCAATACTTGAGAATTAGCACCTCTTCCTCCTTGAAAATGTGCTATTGGGTCTCGTTTGGTATACAAGATCAAAACTAAGTCTGATGGGTCAGTTGAGCGCTACAAAGCACATCTTGTTGCTAAGGGTTTCTCTAAACAACATGGTGTGGATTATGAAGAAACTTTTGCTCCTGTAGCCAAGATGACCACTATTCGTACTCTTATTGTAGTTGCATCTATTCGCCAATGGCATATGTCCCAAATGGATGTCAAAAATGCTTTTTTAAATGGTGAGCTTCATGAAGAAGTCTATATGGTCCCTCCACAAGGAGTTTCTCATAATCAAGGGGAAGTATGTAAGTTATAAAAAGGCTCTATATGGTCTTAAACAGACTCCTCAAGTTTGGTTTGAGAAATTCTCTACTGTCATCACTTCTCTTGGTTTCCGTTCTAGTGAACATGATTCTGCGTTGTTTATAAGGTCCACCACTTATGGTTGCATTATAATTTCTCTATATGTTGATGATATGATTATTACAGGTGATGATGTTAGTGGAACCAATGGGTTGAAATTGCAGCTAGCCAAACAGTTTGAGATGAAGGACTTGGGAACTCTTTGCTATTTCTTGGGGATTGAAGTTGCCTATTCTCCATTACGCTACCTTCTTTCTCAATCCAAGTATATTGCCAACATTCGTGACCAGACTCGTCTTTCTGATACTAGAGCAGCAAATACTCCTCTTGGGTTGAATGTGAAATATGCTCCCTCGGATGGTGTTCCTTTACCAGATTCCACTTTTTATCGTACTTTGGTTGGCAGCTTAGTGTATCTTACGATTACCACACCTGATATTGCTTATGTTGTTCATGTTGTTAGTCAGTTTGTTGTTTCTCCCACTACAGTACATTGGGCAGCATTTATTCGGATTCTTCGTTATCTTCGAGGAACTCAATTTTAAAGTCTTCTCTTTCTGTCGTCATCATCATTAGAGTTACGAGCTTATTCTAATGTTGATTGGTTGGTGACACCACATATCGTAAATCCACCACATGGTTTTGTGTCTTTTTTGGAGACTCTCTTATTTCTTGGAAGAGTAAGAAACAAGACATTGTCTCTCGCTCCTCTACAGAAACTGAGTATCGTGCTATGACATCCACTACCGCTGAAATAATTTGGTTGCGTTGGCTTTTGTCAGATATGGGTATCTCTCTTTCTGAGCCAATTCCGATGCACTGCGATAACAAAAGTGCTATTCAAATTGCTCACAACTTGGTCTTTCACGAACGCACCAAACACATTGGGTATCTCTCTTCTTTACAGATTGCTGATTTGTTTACAAAGATGCATTCCATTAAACGTTTCCGTTTTTTAGTTGACAAACTCTCGATGCTCCATGTTAATGCATCGTGAGTTTGAGAGGAGATGTTATATAATGTTATTATATATTAGTAGTAAGAGCATTTTAGATATTTCTATTCTTTTGTATATATACTCATTGTAACCCTATTAACTCAAGTTTGGTTCATTCTATGTTATGAAACCCTAGAGTGGTTGTCTCTCTTCTTCCTCTTTTCATTGTTAACAGAGTTGATTGATAAGCCAAAGAAATAGGAAGATTGAAATGAGTGAGGAGGAGGATTTCATTGATCGGTTGTTGTTGCATTGAAGAAGAAGGCAACGTGCGATCTCTTTTTAAGTCACTGGGGGATGCGAATAACATTTCATTTTAAAGTGGAAATGCAGAGTTAGTAAATGCCCACGTCAAATATAAGCAACAATAGCAAAATAAGGGGGTAGGTATCAATCGGGCCTAAACAAAAATATTATTTTCAAAATACTTACTCTAAATTATTAATATTTTTTATAAATAAAATAAAATAATAAATATAATACTAACAATTTATATTATCCGCTAATTAAACATCTAAAAATTATTATACTGTAGCAAGCACATATATATAAAAATGTTAATCATAATTATTGATCAACATTTATTTTAAAATACCATTAATACAAAATTAAGTTTTTTTTTTGTTTTTTTTAAACTTTTTTTAATTAATAAAAAATTTGAAAATACCATTAATACAAAATTAAGTTTTTTTTTTGTTTTTTTTAAACTTTATTTAATTAATAAAAAATTTGAGATGTTAGATGTTGTGGAACAAGGATACTTCGCAGAAGAACAAAACAATGGTGTCCTTCGTAAGCTAGTTGAACTAAGTGAAATTTTGTTTATTATTTCTTTTAGTCGCTGGTATTGTTTGTGTAACTAATGTTAACTTTGTCTTGTTTTAGTGAAAATGACATCATTGCAAAGAGTGATGGTATTGAAAGAGAAAAAGAAGAAGAAAAAGGGTCAACTTCAGCTGCGACAGTGCAATGCCCGCAAGTACGACCTATCTGCTTCGATTGATGTGGTAGCCATATCCCCGATTATGAAGGTTCCCCCCACGAGACAACAATGATGTCAAGGAAGTCTTTGCCAACAATTTGAATACATTGTGGAAAAGATCTAGGGGGAACGTTGAATAGACGCTCCCTAAGGGTGATCTTGTTTTGAATAGTAGAGTGGTGGGCTCGTTGTCGACCTCGTACCTACCCTCAAATTGGTTGAGCATGGGCACTTCTATAATCCTTAGTATTTGTGTGCAACATGGGGATTTGGCGGTGTTGAGGGATCTCAGTCCAATTTGTCATCAAAAGTCTCTTGCAACCAACATTTCTAGGGCTATTTAACTATTGAGAGGTATATCTGTGAAGCTTAATCTTTCGCTTGGTACACACCATTAATATATGAGATGGTGCGTTGTGAATCTGTTTTCTAGCTTACTTATTTGGCGCCAAATTCGTTTGCTAATAAGAGCTTGGCTAGGCACGTGTCCTATTTTGCGTGGTTGTTTAATGTTGCCAACGAAAAGGTGAGAGAAATGTCAATGTTTAATCCCCTCGTTTTCGAGTAGGAATATTTCCCCAATGCCTTATATGTTGGAGGACTCGTCCATGACTATGGTCCATCCTACTCTATATTCTAATGGCGTAGGAGTCATCAAGGAAAAAATCGACGAGGGCTTGAGCCTTAAAGGATTTCCTTGATTCGAATACTATATCGAACTCAGATAGTTATATGGACCATCCAATCATTCTTCACACAAATTCTAGTTTATATACAATATGTATGATTGGGTAGTCAATCCTTACGACTATGGGTGCACGAGGAAATACTGTCTCATTGATTGTGTTGCAATAAGTAAGGAGAGTGCAACTTTTTCCAACTGTTGGTAGACGAGTTCAGAGCCATGTAAGGAATTATTGAAGAAATAAATATGTCTTTATGTTGGTGTAAGCCCTAATGCCAATCTATTTTATATAGATTATTATTTGTATCATGGATTTAAATCATTTATCTAATTTTGGTTATATGTACAAGACATCATTTATTATGGTATTACAATTTAATATAATAAAGTCCTTAGAGTAGATAGTTTATTTAATATAACATCATGTGTGACATGATCGTGTGAACCTATTGAACATTAGAATACTATTCTTAAAGTATCCATAGTCAAAGTATTATTGTAGTACTTTACAGATTGCTGATTTGTTTACAAAGATGCATTCCATTAAACGTTTCCGTTTTTTAGTTGACAAACTCTCGATGCTCCATGTTAATGCATCGTGAGTTTGAGAGGAGATGTTATATAATGTTATTATATATTAGTAGTAAGAGCATTTTAGATATTTCTATTCTTTTGTATATATACTCATTGTAACCCTATTAACTCAAGTTTGGTTCATTCTATGTTATGAAACCCTAGAGTGGTTGTCTCTCTTCTTCCTCTTTTCATTGTTAACAGAGTTGATTGATAAGCCAAAGAAATAGGAAGATTGAAATGAGTGAGGAGGAGGATTTCATTGATCGGTTGTTGTTGCATTGAAGAAGAAGGCAACGTGCGATCTCTTTTTAAGTCACTGGGGGATGCGAATAACATTTCATTTTAAAGTGGAAATGCAGAGTTAGTAAATGCCCACGTCAAATATAAGCAACAATAGCAAAATAAGGGGGTAGGTATCAATCGGGCCTAAACAAAAATATTATTTTCAAAATACTTACTCTAAATTATTAATATTTTTTATAAATAAAATAAAATAATAAATATAATACTAACAATTTATATTATCCGCTAATTAAACATCTAAAAATTATTATACTGTAGCAAGCACATATATATAAAAATGTTAATCATAATTATTGATCAACATTTATTTTAAAATACCATTAATACAAAATTAAGTTTTTTTTTTGTTTTTTTTAAACTTTATTTAATTAATAAAAAATTTGAGATGTTAGATGTTGTGGAACAAGGATACTTCGCAGAAGAACAAAACAATGGTGTCCTTCGTAAGCTAGTTGAACTAAGTGAAATTTTGTTTATTATTTCTTTTAGTCGCTGGTATTGTTTGTGTAACTAATGTTAACTTTGTCTTGTTTTAGTGAAAATGACATCATTGCAAAGAGTGATGGTATTGAAAGAGAAAAAGAAGAAGAAAAAGGGTCAACTTCAGCTGCGACAGTGCAATGCCCGCAAGTACGACCTATCTGCTTCGATTGATGTGGTAGCCATATCCCCGATTATGAAGGTTCCCCCCACGAGACAACAATGATGTCAAGGAAGTCTTTGCCAACAATTTGAATACATTGTGGAAAAGATCTAGGGGGAACGTTGAATAGACGCTCCCTAAGGGTGATCTTGTTTTGAATAGTAGAGTGGTGGGCTCGTTGTCGACCTCGTACCTACCCTCAAATTGGTTGAGCATGGGCACTTCTATAATCCTTAGTATTTGTGTGCAACATGGGGATTTGGCGGTGTTGAGGGATCTCAGTCCAATTTGTCATCAAAAGTCTCTTGCAACCAACATTTCTAGGGCTATTTAACTATTGAGAGGTATATCTGTGAAGCTTAATCTTTCGCTTGGTACACACCATTAATATATGAGATGGTGCGTTGTGAATCTGTTTTCTAGCTTACTTATTTGGCGCCAAATTCGTTTGCTAATAAGAGCTTGGCTAGGCACGTGTCCTATTTTGCGTGGTTGTTTAATGTTGCCAACGAAAAGGTGAGAGAAATGTCAATGTTTAATCCCCTCGTTTTCGAGTAGGAATATTTCCCCAATGCCTTATATGTTGGAGGACTCGTCCATGACTATGGTCCATCCTACTCTATATTCTAATGGCGTAGGAGTCATCAAGGAAAAAATCGACGAGGGCTTGAGCCTTAAAGGATTTCCTTGATTCGAATACTATATCGAACTCAGATAGTTATATGGACCATCCAATCATTCTTCACACAAATTCTAGTTTATATACAATATGTATGATTGGGTAGTCAATCCTTACGACTATGGGTGCACGAGGAAATACTGTCTCATTGATTGTGTTGCAATAAGTAAGGAGAGTGCAACTTTTTCCAACTGTTGGTAGACGAGTTCAGAGCCATGTAAGGAATTATTGAAGAAATAAATATGTCTTTATGTTGGTGTAAGCCCTAATGCCAATCTATTTTATATAGATTATTATTTGTATCATGGATTTAAATCATTTATCTAATTTTGGTTATATGTACAAGACATCATTTATTATGGTATTACAATTTAATATAATAAAGTCCTTAGAGTAGATAGTTTATTTAATATAACATCATGTGTGACATGATCGTGTGAACCTATTGAACATTAGAATACTATTCTTAAAGTATCCATAGTCAAAGTATTATTGTAGTATGACGAAAATAAATATATCGTGATTATTATGTGATTAAACTGATGACCACATCTCACGGGTCATGGATATGAGATTTCAAGTTGTCACATAACAATAAATATTAGGTGTAATAATTATATTGGATTGACTTGCCATGAGAATGCTACATAATTGCTGAGTGAGTGTCATTAGTGGTTCTCATGCGACCATAGCGTGTAGTCATTTGACTTGAAATCGCTATGATCCCTATATGGGGAGTTGTAGGCTTTAAGGACATCAAACGTTGTCTGTATCAGGACAATTATAAAGGTGGTTATTAGGCCTACAATAAATCACCTGCAGGGGTGTGAGTGATGTAGATATGATTCGTCCCTCCTACAAAACATAATTTATGTCTTGGGCTACTTGTTAGAGTGAAACCGTGGAAATGCATGACCATGCTAGAATGGATCAATATGTGATATTGGATCCATTGGTTTTACACATCTACTCTGAGATCGAGAAAAAAATAAATGAGTATTGCAAGAACATTCCCTGGAGGTGAATATTTAAGGGATCTCTATCCGATGATGATAGAGACCATGAAAGTGGTCGATATATTGATAATTGGCAATGTTGACGAACATTCCTTGTAGGTGAATATTTAGGGCATCTCTAGTGGCGAACTTGATCTAGTGATCTGGGTGGGGAACACATCTTTTGCTCAAGTGTGGGGGGATATCTCAACAGCTCCCTTATGGGAGATATTGCATAGTGGTGTTGCCAAACCAACGTTTCAAAACTTTCTAGCGAGTTTCTTGCCACAGATTGTCACATATCTTGATCTCTGTTGCGACGTTGACAGGGATCATCTGTTGGTAGGGTTTAAGCAAATCAAGGAAACCAAGTTCCCATAAACGACACCTATGATCTGTACTAGGCCAAATTGGATGGTCGACTTGATTTCCAAAAAATACTTCATACTCTAAGATGAAGTAGTACCTGCAAACACTCTAATGCTCAAGTAAGTGTCTATTTGTGGAGACTTAGAGGTAGGGTTTGATAGTAGAAAGTGTACCTTTCTCGATTTTGGAAACATTGTTTATATAGATGTAGGCTCATGTCTACAAGGGGACAAGAACAATAAATGACCTTAAATACACATGATTTCCTTGCCAACATTGGTGGGGTTGCCCTTCGATGAACATTATGTAAGGTATAGACGCACCTGTGAAGAACCCTAAGACGTTTGTAGTAGGTGAGATCTGTTGGGATAGAGTAGGCGGTTATATCGAATTGGGCCTTGTGCCAGTTTGGAATAGAATTATCAGTGGCTGTTGATGTACTATTTTGTTTGATTCTTGGTATTAGTTCTTTTTGGTTTAATAAACATGCTTTATACAATTGATGTAGTAATATGGTAATTGGCCCATTCATCATGATCTACCTAAAAAGATTTCCATCTTTCCTCGCTTCTAAAAGCATTTTGGCATTGTTATTCTTTGAAATTATGTTCAAGAATCCAATTAAGAAGGTTGGACTTTGGAGGAGTTTCCGTGGCTTGGTTTGATGTTGTTTGTAGTTGTCGCATTTCCCGGTATAGGAACATGGGCGGGAGCCATTATAACATGTATTATCGATATGTCAATTTGGATCGTTGTATCTGCTCACAAATTTGCTAGTGAACAGTGATCTAAAGTATGCAATCATTATCGGTATCGTCTTTTTCTTTGTTTCGACATTTATGTGGTCCATCCTTAGAAATCTTAAACAAGTTTGAATTCATCAAATTAACTGTTTTAAAATGTCTTAGTTTTCATTATCTATACAAAGATAATTGTTCAAAGTTTCTTTTATTCATTTTCTTTAGATTTTATGAGTTTATGTATATAATATGTAAGATTCAAATGCATAAATATATTTTTTTTCATCCACTTTTTCTGATGTTTCTAAAATCATGATGTTTGAGAATGTTAGAGATTTGGCTAATAAATATTTCTTGTTGTAGCACATCCACTTGATAATTTATTTCTAATAAAAGTGATCAAATGTTCCATTGTTCAATACATGCATGTGTCAAACACCCATACGAACTTAACACATGTGGTTACATTTGATCACTTTTATTTTTTTTAAATTATTATCATTATCTATGTGCCAATGTCATGTTCGATGTTTATGTCTGTTTCAATGCTTCATTGATTATATTCTAGGTTGCTCGTAGAAATTGAACGTGTTCTAATTTGGTCCTATTTGAAATTTTTAACGTATATCCTCCAAAATTATATGAACACAATGTTGGAAGTGTTTATGAGAATTGTGTATATGATGTGAAAAAGGCCTCAAAAGGTTTGTTGGAACTAAATTGGTTTTATACTTAGAGTTTTGATATGAACAAAAGTATTTTATAAGAACAATATATTTGACTTCACAGTATGAAAAAAGATTAGTCTTTTTGAAGACAATCTAAAATAAAATTTGATTCAGATTTATAATTGAAGAAAATCTTTGACCAAATTGAGAAGAAGATATGATCAAGATTTGAAGATATGATCAACATCTTATCTACAAGAAGATATGAATTATTTATAAAAAGATTTTATCAAGATTTATCACAAGAAGATATGAATTATTTACAAGAAGATTTAATCAAAATTTATCAACAAGAAGATATGAATTATTTGTAAACTTGAGAGAAAAATGCAATTGTCATGTCAACAGCAGAAAGTGAGTACATTTCAGTAGCTGCTTGTAGCTCTAAACTACTTTGGATGAAACATCAACTAGAAGACTACAAAATTCTAGAAACCAACATTTCCATTTATTGTGACAATACTTCTGCCATTTGCCTAACAAAAAACCTTATACTTCACTCTAGACCTAAACACATAGAAATCAAACACAAATTCATTAGGGACTTTGTTCAAAAAGATGTGCTTAAAATCTAATTTGTAGACATCGAACATCAATTGGCTGACATATTCACCAAACCAATAGTTGAAGATAGGTTTGACTTTATCAAGAAAAACCTAAACCTTATTCTTTTACCTAGTTGATGTTGTGTCAACCTTAGAGTAGTTGATGACTCTTCATCATATGCATATTTTTCCACTGTTTTAGTCTTATTTATTTTCAATCATTAGTTAAATCAAGGAGTTATTTGATATATTTTGTTAATTTTATTTCTTTGATTTAATAAAATGTTTATATTCTTATTTTCTTGATTAAGTAGAGATTTTTCGGAGTTTTGCGTTGTTACTTTGTTTTAGTGCAGTGCTGAATTTTGGTGAGAAATCAACATGACCTATGTAGAGTATTTTAGCCATATCTGGAGTTTTAGATGTCCAATTGGAGTCAAACCAAGTGCAAATGAAAGCTAAGATCCATAACTACAACTTTCAGGAAGACACCGGAACCAAATCCAGAATCGAAAGAGGAGAACAATGCAATATACGTCGGACAACAGATGATGTGCGCTTGAAGCGCGCCAGACGCGCCTGAGGCGCGTTCCCAGCCATTCAGCACTGTCCAGGCGCGCCTGGAGCGCGTTTCCTGCGCCTGGGGCGCGCGACACGCATCAGTAACCATGAAAACACAATTTTTCACTGTTTTAGGGATCTTTTTGACTTTTGGGAAGTTGGAAGACTTATGCCATAACATAGAAATTCAAAGACGGCCGTTTCTAACATCATTGGAGCAGTTTTATCGAGAATCATTTATGAATCCTTCTTATAATTCTTCTCTAATCTCTATCTCTTTTATCTCTGTCATGAGTAACTAAACCCTATTTGTTAGGGATGAGTGTAACAAGATGAAACCCTTATTATTATGATTTGATTTCTAGTTATATATATGAATGAGTTTATTGAATTATTTTTCTGATCTCTGTGCTTAATGCTTTTTATTGCTTGATCAACATTAAAATGTTCTACGATTTGTATTTTGAAACGGAAATGGACTTTACGAATGCTTGAGATAAAGAGTTCATGAATTTGTAGTCTAGACATAGATGCAGGTCATGAAACTGATTAAATTAGTTGCAAATCAATAGTTTACAAGAGAATTTCTATTCGGTAATGCTTAATTCTAATCTTAAATCTACTAAGGAATTAGGGGTTACTTTGGAATTAAAGGTTCTGTCACTAAGACATTAGGGCAAGAATAATAAAGACAATTCGGTAATAATTCAATAAAGGAATTCAGTAACTAGGATCAAATTAGACACCAAAGTTGGATTCGAAGTGAAACTCATCCCTGACATTTTTCTCACTATAAAAGATCAATTTTATTACTGTTGTTAATTTCAAATATTATTTCAATCAATTCGGAAACTTTTTGTTCAATTTCAGTAATTAAATATAATTCGATAGTAAAACGCAATCCTTGAGTTCGACACTCGGTACTACCGTTTTAATTATTACTTGCAACGATTCAGTACACTTGCTAAAACGCTATCACGAACACATAAATTCTTGGTGTTATTATTCCCTTATTCTTCTTTAATTCTCGTTTGCATTGATTGAAAACTGTTTGTTATCAAAACTGCAGAAACGAAGAAAGATAATCAGTCTTCATTTTCTATTTTCAGAACATTATCTGTTTTCTTCTGTTTTCAGAAGAAAACCAAAAACGTTCTGATTTTATGTTTTTTTGGTTTTCTGTTCTGTTCATAACGTTCTCCGTTTTTCAACAAAAAACGCAGAACGTTCTCTATTTTCGTTTTTTCTCTGCAATTGTTTGTTTTTCTATTTTGTTGGTTAATTCTTATAGCAGATCCTAATATTATTTTAACATAGTCCATTAGTGTTTGACCGTGTAGATAGTAATTTTGATAGTTATTCTCTCAATGATATGTCAGTTATTAATTTATTTTGATAATGGAAAGATATATACTATATTAAACAACGTTATGAGGTAGTTTGTTTCAAGTAATTGATACAATTTAATTGGAGAAAGCTTGTACATTGTTGTTGTTGTGAAGATGTTATGCAATTAGAATGGTTCAAAATCAAACTAGGTTGAATTGTCGATGAGAAGTTTCTTGTTAATCTTGTTCTTGGTTGCCAATTTTGGAATCTGTTTATATATATATATATTTGGCTGAAGTATATGGAATGCTGATTTTGTACGATAAAAAGATTTGGCGTTGGATTCGATTCTTCTAAGATTAACAACTCACGTCAGAGTATATTAGGAATAATATGCAACCAATAAATATATAAACCAATAGCTGATATATATATATATACCCGCGTAACAAATTGTGGTGAAATTTCAAGCGTGATTTTATTAAGAAATCTCATCATCATACTCATAAATGTTAACTTGTAAAATTAATAAAAAAACTGATTTTTCAAAAACACTAGAACAAAAGTTTAAAATGGAAAACTTTTGTTGTCTAAATGTGAAAGCATGTCAGATGACAAACGAAGCAAGCGAACACTTCTCTCCATTTTAAGTTCTGTGATACGTTGAATGGTTGATTGATGCTTGTTAAGATTTTCAAGGCTAATTGTGCTTTGATAGAACTGATATTGTAGCTTTGCAAGTTGCTCCAATTTAGCAATTTGATAGTCTAGGTCGCCAACATTTACTCGATTCAGCTTGTGTAGCAAATCCATTGCAATTTCCTCCACTAATTCGAGTTCTGTCCTGTACACCAACATTAAGAAAAATGGCACATGTAAATATCTAGTTTCACAATAAAATAAAACCAAGATGTAGGTTATCCACCATTGATTAGTACTTAAAAGCCACTCAAATCTCTAAAAATAATCAATGATATTTCTCAAAAATATATAAGTTAATGGCACATGTAAATATCTAAAAGTTTCACAATAAAACAAGAACGGTGGACTTAGGTGGTCCATCGTTGAATAGTGTTTAAAACTCATTTGAAATTTTAAAAACGATTAACGATACTTCTCAAAAGTATAAGTCAACGACTCTATTTGTCTTTATGATCGAGACAATAACTCGATCGATATTAATACAATAAAACGAAAAGAAAATAAATGTGATTCTCATAATTCAACTCGTCGAATATATAACAATTCAGTTGTGTAGTATTTCAGATGATTTTTAAGTATCGGTCCATAATATATATAAGTAGGTGGTCTCAGGTACAATTTACCATAAAACAATCAAAGAACAAAATAATTTTATTAGAATTAGAGTTGCCAAAATGATAAAGATAGTTAGACGATAAAATAACTTGGTCTTAATTCTCAAACTTTTGAATTATTAAGACCATTTTTCCTAAGAATAAAAGAAGTTGAATGAATAATATAATTAAAGTTACCTATTGACATTGCAATCCCAACCAGAATAATTAGCACCTTCCACCAAACAATTCCTCCAAGCTTGCACCTTAGTTTTCAACTCAAAATTTCTCACATGCTTAGCAAAAGCTTCAGCATAGGTTCCCCTTTGATTCCTAACATCAGAAGGATCTACATCATAGAAAACAGGCACAACAATTTGCCCTTTCATTTTTCTACATTCAAGTATTTTCACAAGCTCTTCCAAACACCATTTCGACGCTGCAAAGTTTTTAGAGAAAACGATAACGGATAGCGTCGCTTCTTCGATGGCACGAACAATCGTAGCTGAAATTTCATCACCACTGTTAAGATTGTTGTCTATATAAGTTCTTATGTCTAATCTTTTCAAAGCACCATTAAGATGGCTTGTGAATGTGTTTCGTGTGTCATCACTTCTAAAACAAATAAACACTTCGTGTTTTTCTTGAGGAGGTGTATTGTTAGAAGAGGAGGTGGAAGAAGAATATGACCATGCCATATGCGCTAGTTAATGTGAATGTGACTATACTTTACTAGTATATAAATTTGTAGTAGTATGAATACTCTCTTTAATTTTATATATAGTTTATGCTTCTATGTAACATGTCATCATAGATGAAAGATAAGGGTTGTGACAACTCAGAGTTTGACTTTCATATGGTTACTTTGTTTTACAACACTACAACCTTCCCTGAAACTTCTATTTTTCCATTTTTATTAAAATCGCAAGATAATTCGTGGAATAATTGAACTAGTACACGAGTTTAGATATTAATTTTTAGTTGATTTGAAGGTAAATTCGAATTTATGTAAACTTAGAAATGAAAATAAGTTATCTTTAAATCATAGTTCAACTGATTAGGTTGGACTTGAATTCGAAATCTCACAGTTGTATGAATTATTTATGGTTGAATTTACCATCTCTTTTAAGATTTAAAAAAGAAAACGAATCTAAATTTATCCTCCTAGAGTCACAACATACTCATGTTCTCACATGATATTTTTAACAATTTTTTATAATCTTTTTTGTTATTTCAATGTGAACTCGGTAAATTTAAATAAACTCGAAACTCATACATAATTTTTAATAAAGCGTTTCATTTTTTTATCTCAATTTTCACATTTGATTCCTTTTTTTTTTCTTTCTATTTTTATTTTATTTTATGTTATTTTTTCAAAATTGAATTAAAATTTTGAATTATTGATGCATTTATTGTATTATATAAGTATAATAGTCATGCAAATATTAGTTTGAATATGAGTAATAAATATATCTAACAATTTAAAAAAAAAAAAGCAATTCAAGTGCACTTAGGTAATAAGGTCAGATGAATTAGCACATGGTAGACGGGTAGGG
>NC_021161.2:8822348-8832301 GCF_000331145.2 Cicer arietinum
ATACAAGTGTTCCCACACAAAACACAGCATGTCCATTATTTCAACTCAACTTGGCATTGTATAGGACAAAAATGCATGTTCTATTTTTCTGTTAGCTTCAATAATTTAAGGGATCATCATATCGAAAAAAAAAAAAATTTATAAACTTAATGTTTGTCGACTTTGAATGTTAATTTTTAATTTTTGTTAATACGTTAAATCAATGCTTTTTTTTTTAAATATACTGTTGTTTTTGAAAATCGAAAACCAAGGTAGACTATCAACCACGAAGTCTCTAGGATAAAACAGCTCAGATACTCTATTCGGAGTTCTACTGCACTCTAGAAAACGTTCTAGAATTACACCCTCAATATGGCAGTCTTACGACTGACACTCGTAACAATGACCACTCGAAAGAGAAGAAAGAGAAGAAGCAAAACAGTAGGTGGATGGCAGTTACGTAATTAACGTTTCAATTAGAGAATCAGTTAATTAAAAAATGATTAATTAATTTTTAGGCAAAATAATAATACACCACAAAGCTAAAGCCAAGGCCAAGCCAGACCGGCGGCGGTCAATTTGCTTGCGTTCCCCTCTTTCACAAAATTGGGCAAAGAAAATATTATAACTGCTTCTATTATGTTTTATCTTAAAAACATTGAAAAATAGAAAGTCATGCAATTGCATCAAATAATTATAAGATATATTTTTTAAAGGAATTATAAAATATGTTGAAGAGAAGATACCACAGAAATATTTAACTAATGATTATAAGAGTTCAGGATAAAAGTATTGATAGTTATAAACTAAGAGGATGATGACCATGAACAAATCTCATTTATTGTTGTCATATTGCTCTTAAGTAAGACTGAATCATTCTACATATATTTTTCATAAATAATACAACTATGACCAAAATGATGCACTCAATTTTTAGCCACCTTAAGAAATTGTAGAACACTCCATGAAATATACATGTGGGTGAGAAACTATAAACAAAAAATTGCTTTAGTGGTGGGTAACTTATGAGTCAGCAAAGAAAACGTAAAAATATTCTTGTATCATAAGACTAATTAAATGCTCCGTAACTAATAAAATATCTATTATAATGAGACTAATTAAATGCTAAATAACTGATCAAATATAATTATTATAATATGTGTGCTAAATAAAAGGTGTAAAAGAAAAAAGTTAGGAGAGCAATTCTAAGAGGTGACATCTAGGAAAAAACAATGAGGTGACACAAATAACCTTACGTGACATTCAAAGCGCTGATTTGTCAACGTAGTAAGTTCATAGGTTGTTTTAATATATTATAATAGATCTTAGACTTTAAAAATTGAAACTATGTAGTTCTGAAGATGATTCTACACCAACCATCATGCCCTAAGTTATTGCTAATTTGGTGGATAAATATTTTCTATTTAAGGTAGATGTCAATTTACAATTTGAACAATCATTTTGTGTGAAAATTTATGTGCATACTATGATGTTATTAATAAGTTCAAATATATTGTTGTTGAGGGGCTTTATGTTCTTTTTACCTTTGTAGTATTGCTATTATCATTGTAATGTAGTTGTGTCTTATTGAGTAAACTAAGCTTATTCATTATTTCATTAATTGAATTTATTACATCCACAAAAGCATTACAATATATATACATATACACGCACACTACAATAAGATATTGTTAGTTATAGAACTAACAATTAAATAAACTAACTTATGACTAAGTCATTAACTAACATAATTGACATAGACTTAGTATCCTATAAGCGAACTGACTATGGTTTAGGCTTAGTATCCTTTACACCTCTTTGCAAACTCATGAGAGAATTCATGAATTTTGAGTCGACACTTAGTGAAAATAGGAGCTGGAGTTTCTTTAGTCAAGATGTTAGTTGTTTGGTCAGCAAAAGAGATGTGATGAACCACTAATTCATTGCATTGAATTTTCTCACGAATAAAGTAAAGATCAAGCTCAAAATGCTAAGTTCTCAACTGAAGAATGAGGTTTGATGCAAGCATAACATCACTTAAGTTATCACAATAGACAGTTGGAGGAGCTTTATTCATAATATGTAATTATAGAAGAATAGACTTTAGCCATATTAGTTTAGTAGTGACAACTGCAAGACTCATATATTTTGCCTCGATGCTTGATCTGGACACAACTGGATGCTTCTTTGAAGACCATGAAACCAAGTTATTTCCTAAATAAACACAATAACTCATAGTGGAACGTCTATCATCAATATCAGACCCCAATTTGCATCACACAAAGTAGTCAAATGCATATGTGTTGATTTAGAGATGGAGAGATCAAAAGATGAAGTGCCTTGAAGATATCTCAGTATACGTTTGACTGCTGTCAAATAAGCTTCATTTGGGGAATACATGAATTGAAAAACTTTGTTATCAACATAAGCCATGTCAGGTCGAGTGATGGTAACCTAATGTAGTCCACCAACAATAAATCTATATAATGAAGGATTAGCATCATCTAGAAAGTCTGTGGAGGATAATTTGAGATTAGAAACCATAGGAGTAGGCGTGAGATTGACATTTTCCATATTTTCTTTGAGTAAAAGGTCTTGAATGTATTTGGTTTGAGTTAACATGATGCTACCAGAGGGTTGATGTTGAACTTGGATGCCTAGAAAATAGTGTAAATCTCCCAACTGTTTGAGGGGAAAACTGGAATTGAGAGAACTGATGAGAGAGTTGATTGCAGACAAAGAGTTGTCAGTGATTATAATATCATTCACATAAACTAGAATGAAAAGAGTATGTGCTGGTGTGACTTTAGTAGACAAAGCATCACTCTTAGTTGATTGAAAACTCAGTTTTGTATTCAGTTTGTGAAACCAAGCTCGTGGGGCTTGTTTGAGGCCATAAATAGCTTTATTAAGCTTGCAAACTAGTGCACCATCACCATGAACGAAACCTGGAGGTTGAGCCATATACAAAGACTTAGTGAGATCATCATTTAAAAATGCATTATTGACGTCTATTTGTTGGATGAGCTAGTTTTGAGCGAGAGCAATAGTGAGGTTGACGCAGATGGTTGTAGGCTTGACACCAGGGCTAAATGTCTCAGAAGTTTCAAGGCCTTCTTGTTGATGAAAACCTTTGGCAACCAATCTTGCCTTATACGTAGAAATAGTGTCATCTAGATTATATTTAGTTCTACAGATCCATTTACATCTTATGATGTTGTTGTCGATGCAAAATAAACTTGAAGATTCTTCCAAATTTGGAACGCATGCTCACATTGTACCATTCTTGTATGAAGTGTTGGGGACATGGAGACAAGAAGCCAAGTGAGGACGATTTGATCTTGCTGCTCCCATGTTACAAAATCGGGATTAATTTTGTTCTGATCTTTATCTGCATCGTTGAGAAACTTTACTAGTTTTCCTCCTTGAGCTGCTTCATCAATGTACTTGTGTAGTTTGACTCCTTTAAAAGCACCAACAACTTGTTGTTTCCATGTTAGAAAATTTTCTTTATCCAATTTGATGGATACCAAGCAAGAAAGAGGTAGGGATTGTGGATGCGTAACCATAGATGAAAGAGAAGAAAAAAAAAGAAACAATCTTAAAACAATCTTGGATTAGTAGGCTCTTGATACCATATTGAAAAAACTGAGTTTATTCATTATTTCATTGATTGAATTGTTGTCTACACAGAGGACTTACAATCTATATATATACACACTACAATAAGATGTAGTTAGTTATAGAACTAACTGTTAGGAGAACTAACTTGTGACTAAGTTAGTAACTAACATATGCTTAGTATCTTCTAAGCTAGCTAACTATAGTTTAGGCTTAGTATCCTTTATAAAGAAATATTATTTTTATAAGAGAGTAGACATTCCTAACGTTTTAATGAGTTTGGTTTTATACCCATTTTGTAAATGCTTTGTTTTTTATTTATTTATTTTTTGGCTTTTTCAATATGACATTTTTGAATGATATATTAGTAGATATGGTGCCAACCTAGTTGTTTGAATGATTCCTTAGGTGTGTTTGCTTAAAAAAATATCACAAACTAAAACTTTGCAAAAGAAAGCTAACCCCAAATAAATCATGGAAAAAAGAGTTACACATTGACGAGGGAGATCCATGACATTAGCAAAATAACTTGGAATTGGAAAATTGAAACTTTATAAAATTAATAACAACAATTGATATCTCATAAAACTCATACATTAAAATGGAAAATGATCATTTTTGTTTGATTAGTTCCCTAAATGTGAAAGCATATCAGGTGTCAAGCGAAGCAAACGAACATTTCTCTCCATTTTAAGTTCTGTGATACGTTGAACCGTTGATTGATACTTGTTCAAATTGTCAAGGCTAATTATGCTTTGATAGAATTGATATTGGAGATTTGCAAGTTGCTCCAACTTAGCAATTTGATGATCAAGGTCTCCAACATATACTCGATTTAGTTTTTCAATTACATCCTTTGCAATTTTCTCAAGAAGTTCGGCTTCTATCCTGCAATGCATGTAATGTTCATGGTCAATTACATTCTAGCTGAATTTTAAAGTTTTAAAGTTGCTCTGTTAATACTAATGATCCACTGTTGAATTATTTTAGAGGTGCATATTAGATGTATCTTAGTTAATAAGAACAATTTTATAAAATTGTTAAATTTATTTATTTATTTATTATTTTTTCTTAATATAATGTAGGTACAATTGTTCATGCGGTCCTTTAATTTAATTTTAAACAACACTTCAGTCATTTATTTTTTTTCTTCTCGAATTTATTATACATTTAATTTTATTACAAAAATTCAAAAATATAAAGAATAAAAATATGAGTTTATTTGAAGATTTGAGTTATAAATTTGATGAAATTTGTATTATATTGAAGATGATAATTAATTTTATGAGTTTTGTTTAAAAATTTTGATGAATTTTTGTAAAAGAATTATAACATTGTTAACATTTTAAAATATAAAAAATCAAATTATTTATTTAAAATTAAATAAATTTTTAAATAAAAAAAATAAAATACTAAATATTATCTGAAATTAAATTAAAGAATAGTAAGATTAAAGTAATTTAAAATTCAATATACTAAAAGATAGATAATTACCTATTAACAGAGCAATCCCAACCAGAGAAATTGGCTGCATCTCTCAAAGCCTCCCTCCACTTATGCACTTTCTCCATTCTCCCTTTAAAATTTTGCTCATGTTTTAAAAATGCCTCCGCATAACTCCCCGTTTGGTTGCGCACATGGGAAGGATCAATATCATAAAAAATAGGCAAAACAATTTGCCCCTTCATTCTCTTACATTCAAGTATTTTCACAAGTTCATCCAAACACCACCTAGAGTTTGCATAGTTTTTAGAGAAAACAATAACGGAAAGTTTTGCGTCTTCAATCGCCCTAAGAAGTGCGGACGAGATCTCATCTCCTCTTTGAAGATTGTAGTCAATGTATGTGCGGACTTCAAGCCTAGTCAAAGTTGCATGAAGGTGGCTAGTGAAGTTGTAGCGCGTGTCCTCACCTCGAAAGCTGAGGAACACTTCATGGTTTGCTTGAGGGGTAGTGGTAGAGGTTGACCATGCCATGTGAATTGGCTAGGGACCTTAATTTTAAGGGAATTATTGGTTTATGTATGTGAATTTATGCACTATGTGTTGTTTCTTTTATAGCATTGTTTATATATGTGAGTACCAATTAAATAATGAATTATGAACCTTCTTACTAAGTCAATCTCTTTGTAAGTTTTGGCACGCGGCTTTGAATATATTGTAGCTTATCCGGAAGCAAATTGATGGAGAATAAATTTTTTTGACCTAGTGTGTGAAAACTTTTTTCATTTTTTAAAACAACTATATAGTCAAGGCTATATTTGACTAAAATTAACTTAAATTATATCCAAGAAAAACATAAGATAAATTTCAATTTTATATTTGACTATAGCAACGAGCTAGTTATTGGAGCGAGAGATGCGGGTAGGCCTTAACTTGGGGTGAATTTTTAATTTTTAATTTTTGTTATGACAAGAACGTGGGGTGAACTTAACGTGGTCATTTTTGGGTAATTATCTCTTTATATCAAAATAATGCTTAATACAAAACCTCTCTTGATTAAATTAATGGACATGTTTTAACAAGTTTTAACAAGTTTAAACTTTAAAAATATAAAAGGGTTGAAGAGGGATATCAATGATATGCTAGAACTAGAAGACATGAGATGATAATTAGGACATTGAAATTGAATTTCATATAGGACATGTGGATTGACAAAGGAATATATTACCATTCTCATGTCTATTAGGAACTATTTATCCGATTCAAAGATAATATATGAAATTGAATTTTGAAGAGGAATATTTAAGAATGTTGCATTTTCCAACCGTTTGGAGCTTGCTCAGACTATAACCTTAATAATGAAACTAAATGAATTAATTATGATTATGTGACTATCATAACAAATAAAATTTGTTAGATATAATTTAAGATGTATTATTATTATTATTATTATTATTATTATTATTATTATTATTATTATTATTATTATTATTATTATTATTATTATTATTATATAGTACCGTGAATATTGTTCTTAAGAAATTGTAGTCATTGTTTATGCTATTATAAATGATGTGTCATTATTGTGATCTTATTGGTTGATTGTTTGTCATTAAATTTTAAAGTGATGTGTTGTGATAAACTATCATGACTTTTACTGCCTCTGAAATATGTCAATATTATATGTAGTTGTATAATTTGAATTGTGATTATTAAATTGTATTGTGTGCAATGTGAAATTATAATATATTTGACTAATACCGAAGAGAATGGAGAAAGTTAATTGTGAGGGTTGATAATAAAACTTTGGCTAAATATCACTGAGAATCCTTTAATTTAATTTCAGTTAATGTTTTAGTCATTTTTTTTTATTTGGTCATTTATTTTAATTTTAAATGATAATTTAATATTTTATGTTTTAAAATGTCAACAATATTATCTTTATTTTTTTGCAAAAATTCAAAAAATTCATAAAAAAACTTCAAACAAAACTCATAAAACTAATTATCATCCTCAATATAATGTAATTTCATCAAATTCATAACTTAAATCTTTAAATAGACTCATATTTTCATCTCTAATAAAATGAAATAAAAAATGACAAATATAAGTTTATTTGAAGATTTGAGTTACGAATTTGATTAAATTTGTTTTATATTACAAAATATAATTAATTTTATGAATTTTTTTTTGAAAATCTTGATGAATTTTTGTTAAAAAAAAGGATAACATTGTTGACGTTTTAAAATATAAAAGATCAAATTGTTACTTAACATTAAAATAAAAGATCAAATCGAAAAGAAAAAAAGATAAAAGACTAGAACGTTCACTGAAATTAAGTTAAAGAATCTCAAGTAGTATTTAGCATAAAACTTTTACGTGGATGACATTATAGATTATTGAGTGTGAAGGTTTAATAAATTATTTTTGTTTGAAAAAGTAGAATACTAACAGTCTAACAGTGGAGGTTAATTACACAATTGAGCATTCGAGCATGATCAGACCTTGTAGGTTATTTAAGGGGAACTTTAATGACATTATAAAAACTATACACCACGTGGTAATCTAAGTAGAATTACGTTTTTCTTCATTCTAAGCTGCCCAATATGCTGGTTTGTTGCTTGAAGTTCATGCCAAAGTTGTGTATTGAACCCACTTCCTCGCATGAGATTCATTGCTTGAAGGTTTGATAGTTGCTCATACTTATTGATCTCCTCGTCTATGTCACCAACATAGACATGATTTAATTTCTCCAACACATCTCTACCAATTCTTTCCACGAGTTCGGATTCCATGCTGTTTTACACAATAAAAAGTTTGAAAAAGTTGACAACAACACTTTGAAGTTATTTTTCTAAAATGAACAATGGCATATTATTAAAGTACTATACGTAACTTTGAAGTAATAGATTTTCCAAGATTTAAATGGTTTCTCAAAACACATTTGACCATAATTTATAGAAGCTGCAAATAGTTGCTTCAACTTGTTTAACATAATTTATATTCCAATTTGAGATATTTATAAATTTTCAATATAAAAAGAAATCATTCTAATAATATTGATTCAAATGTATAAGAATAATGGTATGACAATGTAATTTTTAGGCAGACATTTAATAATAATTTGTCACATAAAAAAATAATTGTTGAAATATTTAACAAGGGATTATAGCAAATTAAGTGACATCGTGGTATAATTTGATGGAAAATTATAAGGTAGATCACTTTGATAAATAGTTTAATATAGATCAATATTTAAAAATTATCCGAAATTTTAATTATGGTCGATGAGATTCTTCGAATAATAATGTGATTTGATTTGTGTGAGTTTGAGGGGTATAGTTTTGAAGGGTACATTCATTTTCCTTATATTTTTAAACTAACATTAATGAAATCATTATCTTAGGCATAAAAATCATAAAGACCATTAAATTATACTTTCAAAAGAGTGCGCTAATCATTATTAATGTTTTTGGTTACTTAATTTTAAACATTGATCCACCATAATTTAAATAGGCAAATTATAATATAAACTATATTCATAGTAAACCAATACTAAAACTTTTTAAAACTCCGATAATCGCAATCAAATAACTGTTTTATCCATAAAAACAAAGAAGATAATGAAATAATATTATTAAAAATCATCGTCGACGTCTTTAGTATTTATGATAATTTTTAAATTTTAGTACAATGTTAATCACTTATGAAATTTTAACTCACCATTTACATATATTTACAGTATTATTAAACATAAGTTTTGTTTTGGTATTGATTAAAACAAAAGCTTCATGGTACAAAAAGAATTAATTACCTTTGAACAGAGCAGCTCCACCCAGCTAAATTTGCAACTTCAGCCAAAGCACTCCTCCACCTATGCACCTTACTCATGTTACTCCTAAATTGTTTCTCATGTTTAGCAAACGCAATTTCATAAGTTCCTGTTTGATTACGCACATTAGTTGGATCTATACCATAGAAAACAGGCACTACAACTTGTCCATTATTCTTTCTACATTCAATTATTTTTGAAAGCTCATCCAAACACCACTTTGAATTTGCATAGTTTTCAGACAAAACAACAACGGAAAGCTTTGATTCCTCAATTGCTCTTGTAAGTGCTGTTGAAATTTCATCCCCTCTCACAAGATTGTAGTCTATGTAGGCTTTGATTTGAAACCTGGTTAAGGAAGCATGAAGATGGCTTGTGAAGGTGTAGCGTGTGTCCTCACCTCTAAAGCTAAGAAATACCTCATGAGTATTTTGAGGAATGTTGTAGGAGGAAGACCCTGCCATATGAGACATATTAATTGGATTTAGGAACTAATTCAACTATTAAACCCCTTATATAAATCCATCCTTCTTTATAAATATTCAATTTGTTAATTAAAAAAATGATTAAATAATAAATAAAATAATTGATACAAAAGATAAAATTGAAAAGAAAAAAACACACCAACTAAGACCATATGCGTCCGTAGTGTGTAAAATGGTCCCGTAGTAATAATCCATCAAAGACAAGATAACAAGTGACGTTGCTAACTTGAAGTGAAAGGTTATCATAAAAGTGAAATTTATGACACTATGATAAATTTACACCTTGTTTGGAAGAATTTAATTTTGAATGAAATTAATTTTTTTTGTTAGAGTTTAATTATCTTTTAATTGTATTTTATATTGTCAGAGTTTAATTCTCCGTAATTAAATTAAAGATTGAGACTAGTTTAAAAAATTATTTTTATTAATAATTGATTGTTAATTATTATCATAAATGTATATTGAGTTTATTTATAAGTGATCTAATTAATATTAATTTAAGGGGTAGACTTAGAAGAGAAAAATTGATATTATGTTGAAATCATACATTAAGATTCTTTTCCTTTCTTTCAATCCCCGATAGGATATGGAAAG
>NC_021161.2:8832313-8837808 GCF_000331145.2 Cicer arietinum
TTTATATGATTGGTTCCTTTCATTGAAGTTTTTTTTTTTTCAATCTCAGAAAACTTTTTTTTTAGATTTTATAATGAAAACTTAGGTGAGATGATTTATGCCTAATCTAAAGTAACAAAAATTTTAAGGTTTGCTTGCAAGTTTAATTTTGGAGGAAATAAGTTTATTTTGTTATATATTTTATTTAAAAAATAAATAAAGAACAACATAATATATGTATACGTAATATTATGTTGTTCATTTAATTTTTTTTAAATATCAAATATATATTAATATATAGAGTTAACTCTTTGAAATTTTTTTCTCCAAAAATCAACTCACAAACATAACCTTAAAGTTTATTGAACACTTACAAAAGATTTACATTTACCTAACTCAAATGGTATTAGCGGACATTAGACCAAACAATTGGATTCATCAACAAATTCAAATATACTAAAAACAAAGTTTTAAATAGATGTCGCAGTCGTGTTGCGTTTTAAAATACGAGAGAAGAACAAAACTAAATGAGGTATGATAGTGTTTAGTTGCATTTAAGAGTGAGAATAAGCTAGGCCGAGCTAGACTTTGTTAGGTCTGAGCCTGTTAAAAAATTCAGGTCTTAAGTCTAGCCTGTCATAGGCTTATTAAGTCTGAGTCTGACCTTGATAGAAGTCTGATATAGTCTATTATCATACTTAAAAGCCTATTTTATTTTAACATTTTTAAATAAGTAATAAAACATATCTTTAAATAAATTAACAAATTACTATGTTAATTAAATTAAATTTTATTTTGATATTTAACATCATGTTTTAAAGAATACGATTTTATATACATTATACTTAAATTATATTTTATAAAAATACATTTAAATTGCATTACGAAAATAAGTTTTTTTTTTTATCTATTTGAGGTGAAAAAAATGAAATTCTAAGATTTCTTTTCATAAAAATAATGTTTCGTCGGAGTCATTTTTCGTAATTTCATTCACATCTTTAAAACGACAAAAAATAATAATAACTACGACTTTTACCTTTTTGTTCCGACCGTTTTCTCCGTCGCGGATTGTTTTTTAAAACCTTGACTAAATGATATTAAATATCCTTGATATGATGTATGGATCGAAGGGTTTATTAAATTTTAATTTCCCCTGAATAGCAGCGACAAGTTAAATTGTCAACTCTTCATATATGTGTGAAAAGAATCGAATGATTTTCGGTGCAAGTAACTTTTACAAAGGTGTACTCAATATTCCAATACAACTTGACAGACATACCAATATTTAATTCTGATTTTTCATTTTTCTTGCACTCTTTACTCTTTACATAAATCCTAGCTAAGAAGCTTCGTCTTTCTATTTCTATTGTATAAGGTTCTCCCTCCATTTACACGATAATTGAATTATTTAATTATTTCATTTATATTAAAAAATAATATAAATAAAAGTGAACCAACAATAATTTAATAAATTGAATAATAGTTATACTAAAATAGTAACAAATGACTTGTTAAAAAAAAACAAATGTTAATACAATGAAAATTACATCATGAAATATGTTATAATATTATTTTGTAACACACCTAAAAAATATCTTAATTTTAAAATCATGATTAGATGGATGCATATAAAATCAAACTTCAGTTTAGCATATAAACTAAACTCTTATAAAAAAAAGTATTAACTGAACAATTTAAGAATTATGCATTGATTATCTAAAAATTAAATAATTAGATGAAAAAGTTTAGTATTTTCTTCTTACACAGTGTTTCAAATTTTATATATTTTTTATTATATTACTTTTAATATTAATTATTTGTAAAATATGTCAACAAATATCTATGAGGTGAGTCTAATTGTATAATTATGTTTAAATATTTTAAATTGTCAACTTAAAGACTTTTTTCTAAATATACATTGGAAAAGAAAAAAATTTATTAATCAAGGTGGTACTAATGGTCAGGATAAATGTTTTAAAACCATAAAAGAATAGGAAATATTCAATCTAATAAAGTTAAGGATATAAACATAATTAATTTGGGATCAAATTGAGTTAGCAAAAAAGATGGAAAAAATGAAATCTAATAATTTATTAAATAATATAAAGATAAAATAGAAGTTATAAAAGTCATTTGTTAACATAATATATAATATATGCTCCTTAATATTTATAAGGCTTAAAAACTCAAACATTTTTTAGAAATAGTTTTAACTCAAAATATCCACCAATTAAGTGGATAGATTCACACTTGGTTCTATGGGATACTATCATCCCATATTCTTCGCATGACTTCTTGAGGTAGCCTATCCCGTTCACTCGTACTGAGAATGTGAAAATGACATTAAACTATAGAACACTACCGACTAACTTGCTAGACCGAATTACTGCTAGACTAATAACTCACAGTCTGATTTTTGAATCAACCAATTTGGATACAAAAAATGTAACACCTAAAATTTAATTAGGAATCTTGAAAAAATAATTGTACAAAATACAGATAAAACTGACATTTTCAATTAAAAAATGTCTAAGTTCTTGCAAATAAATAGAAATTCTTTTGTGAATTTTTGAAATAACTTAGAATATTAAAATATTTACAAATTTTAAAACAACTTTCAAGTGATATTTAATTAAACTATAACGCTAATATAGACTCAAGACGTGATCCGACTCCGACTAAGGACATTGAAGAAATAGTGAGCAATTCAGATACTCTCAGACTTTCAACGTTTATCTGTTACTTGAAAAACATCATCACCAACATAATGAGTATAAAACTCAGTAACATAGATTTAATAAAAACAATTATAGATGTTTTCCAGCCATGTCGATGTGCTAAGCATGAAAACTCCTCTCGAAAAACTATACCTCAATTTAATTAAATATTATTTCTTCGTGAGCTATGCTCAAATACCTCTTTCACCTCTAGTCTCAAATCTTTCAAACAATTTAAGCCACTAAACAAGAATAGTTCAACGATTTAAACTCTATATAACAAATAAGTCATAAAGACTATATTAGTTTCACCCAATACTCTCTAGTTGAATAACTTATTTTGGTAAGATTGGATATAATTATACCAATAAATGATGTCTCACTTACCCAGACTTACCCTCGCTAACCCTTCATTTTTTTTTTGCTTAATTATTATAATATATATTTTCTTATATCAAAATATTTTATTTTATTTTTAAGATTATCATAAATATTTAGTAGTAGTACATATTTAATATTATTGTTATTACTAAAAATATCAACAAAAATAAATTAGAATTGTCAAAACAAATCAATAGTGTAAATTAGTACAAAAATATATTATTTTAAACAATAAAGATATTATATTATTTATTAACACTACGCGAAAAACTGCATTTTACAGCGCTTTTTTAATTCATTTACAGCGCTTTTTCAAAAAAAAAAAAAACATTGTGGAATCGAGCGCTGTAAAAGATACAACAACGCTTTTAAAAAAGCGCTATAAAACATGTAAATATAACGCGCGCTTGTTATGCACATTTTACAACGCTTTTTCAAAAAAGCGCTGTAAAATGCACACCTATTATATGAGTTATGGGTCTGCTTTTTAGAGCGTTTTTTAACAAAAGCGTTGTAAAATGCACACCCATTTTATGAAATTATGGGTTTGTATTTTACAGCGCTTTTTTGAGAAAGCGCAGTAAAATGTACACCCATTTTAATGAATTATGGGTCTGCATTTTACAGCGCTTTTGTGTGTACATTTTACAGCGCTTTTTTAAGAAAACGCTGTAAAATGTACACCATTATAGCGCTTTACAACAACATTTTACGGCGCTTTTTGAAAAAAGCGTTGTAAAATGTGTTTTTTTTTAAACGCTGTAAATTAAATATTTGAAATGAAAAGCGCTTTTTATGGCAATTTTTTTAGAAAGCGATGTCTTTTATCTTTTTATCCAAAATTGTTTTGATCCAAAATCAGTTCACAATCAGTGCACACAACAACAAAACATATTCAAATACCATAAGCAGTTCACACAATCAGTAGAACAGAAAACAGAACTCTGTAACTTAATTAACATATATGTAACTCTGTAACTATGTAATTTACAACCTAATTAACTACATTCAGATACATATATATAACCTAATTTACAACCTAATTAACTACATTCAGATACATATATATAACCTAATTAACAACCTAATTAACTACATTCAGATCCATATGCATGTTCATATATTGTGTCCTATGATCATATACATATAATAACTAACAGAATATACATAATATGCACTAGCTACCATATAATATTCAGATCCCTTGCCCAGCAGCAAGCTATTTCTCAGAAAATCAAATAATTTGCATGTCAAGCACATACTGACACCAGTCTTCCTTTAATTCCATTAGATCTTCCTCAGAATATGATGGACTGGAATTGTCAAAGTACTGCAATATAAAAATTGAACATATTATATTAAGTTAGTATCAAATATATAGATAATTTATATATGAAAATCATATAATGAAAATATTGTACCATTTCTGGGATAATAGTTTTATTCTTCTCAACAATCTCCTTCATGAATCTCAATACGTAGTACCCACAGTCGATGTTGTTTGTTTGACGAGGGCACTTTATTGGGATCCAAGTAAATTATATTAGACTTTTGCTTCGACACTGTAGCACCTCTTTGAGCTCGAAAAACTTTTAAGGCACTATCGAATGAATAAATGTGATTATTAGAGCATGAACAAACACATTATTTATATATATATATATATGTAAGAAATAAATGAATATTACTTACGTGTCGAGCATAGTCTTTATTTCGGGGTGATTGCTGTAATTGCCGTGCACGGGATCCAAATAGTATATAACTTCAGAGACCGCATTGATTGCAAATAGCACCCAATGTGCCCTACAACAACAAAAAATTGGTTAAGCAATTTTGTTTATACACAACTAATAAATTAAATTCTCATCAATTAAAAAAGATAAAATTACGTACCCTGAATTATATGGTGCCAAGAACAATTTATCACTTTCTATATTTCCTAAAAACATATCTACAATGTATTTTTTTACATTGTCTGGATCGAGTTTCCACATCGACATCTTATGCGGAGACAAGAATGAGTATTTATTTGACAATTTCCTCGTGCACACGACCTTCTCATACAAAAACCTTCAATGAAAATTTTAAACTAGATTAATTATCAATACATTTAATTAATTACCAATAAATGCAATTAAAAGTATTTTTTACCTTATGTACAAGCTCATTATAGTAGCACTGAGCTCCTTATGTTCGAGAAGTTCGTATATGTGCTCCTTTTCGAGGTATTCAACATACTCATCTGCAAATATATCTTTATTCATGTGTATGATGGGCGAGTCGTTGCTGCTGCCCATGTTCCTTTTTATTTGGATGTCAAGACACGCCCCGTATTTACCAAGGCGTGGCTGACTTTTATTAGGAGCAGCAGCAGCAGCGATCGATTTTCCCCGATCCAGGTTTTTTTTCGCTGCAAGT
>NC_021161.2:8837830-8919113 GCF_000331145.2 Cicer arietinum
TTGAGGTTTGCTGCCTTTTTTGGCTGTAGGGGTGGTTTATTTATTTGGACCTACAAAAATGAGGTAAAATGTTAGTTTATTGAATCTGAAAAAATGACAAACCTTAGGCAATAAATGTGACAAACCTTTTCGGGATATGTAACTGATTTGTTTCTGGGAATCTTTTTTTCGAGGGCAACAAGGTTTGTGGGCCATGCCACGTAACTACCAATAGCGTCGCCTAATAACTGCATATCTCCATCGTTGTCCGGTAAGGGCAACGATGCAGTTGGTTCAAAAGCAACAGTAGGCGATACTTTGACATGGCCCGCAGGGATCGGAGTATTGTGCAATACTTTTCCCGAAGTATTGTGCAATACTTTTCCCGAAGTATTGCACAATTTTCCTTTTCCCACCTTCTGTTGAGTAGGCGAGGACAAGTATAGGACACATGGAGTGACACCCTAAATCAATAGTTAAAACATAAGTACGGTTAATATATAAGTTTGTTTAATACATAGGTAATTACATAAGCAAGTAAGTAACTAATTACCTCGGGAATACTTTTTCAAACCGACGTTGCAACTCGCGGTTTCACTCTCCATTTGTATTTCAGGTTGGAGCTGATCCGGAAGTTGCTTGTCTTTATTCGTATTCACCAAGAGTGCCACTTGCTCTGATAGGATTCTGAGCTTCTCTAATACTTCCTTGTTGGAAGGTTTTTGGCGCTTCTCTTGAGGAAAAAAGCTTTTGGGAGTTACACCAAATCCTTTCCCCCTAACTCGACCGGAATACTCAGGGACATTAAACACTTTACCAAGAATGTCCCTGCAAGTATCCTTGTTGCCCTCCAGATTTTCAGAACTTTGTTCAATAATCTCCTAAAATACATGTAACATTAAAAAGATAAGTTCAATAGCATTTTTAAAATACAATATTAAAAAAATATTAAAGTGATAATATACTTACACAAAGTTCTACTACTTTTTTGACATTTTCATTATCAACCACTCCGCCTTTGTTAACACGCGCTTCCTTCCATAAGATATGACGACCCAAGGGTTGATCGACTTGAGTGTCTTTTCTCTATTCGTTAAAATCATAAACAAAATAATACAAATTAGTTACACACTATAGTTTATAATACAAATTACTTCATTATATAAAAGTGATGTTTAATTACTTACAAGTTGTGCATCAAGGCGTGCATATCCCATACGTGATTTTTTGTATGGGTGTTTTGGATTGTTGCCCTCTTGAGTTTCAGAACTTTGTTCAATAATTTCCTAAAATACATGTAACATTAAAAAGATAAGTTCAATAGCATTTTTAAAATACAATATTAAAAAATATTAAAGTGATAATATACTTACACAAAGTTCTACAACTTTCTTGACATTTTCATTATCAACCACTCCTTCTTTGTTAACACGCGCTTCCTTCCATAAGATATGACGACCCAAGGGTTGATCGGCTTGGGTGTCTTTTCTCTATTCGTTAAAATCATAAACAAAATAATACAAATTAGTTACACACTATAGTTTATAATACAAATTACTTCATTATATAAAAGTGATGTTTAATTACTTACAATTTGTTGTTCAAGGCGTGCATATCCCATACGTGATTTCTTGTATGGGTGTTTTGGGTTGCTTGTCCGTTCGCGATTTGCCTTACTAATATTCTATATAAAAAAAAATAACAATTGTGTAAAAATTTAAAATATGCTGCGAATATGAATAATAAAACACAAATGCTAATAAATTAATCACTTACGACAAACGCGGGGTCAGAACATTTAGAAACAAATGCTCTCCATTCATCGTTTGATATATAATGTTGATATATATTTGGAGGTTCAGCACTTGTGTTTCCTTCTATATCTTTTAGATAGAAATTTGAGAGATGGGATCTAAATCCACGATGGATCTTCCCAGCAACTCTCAAAACATAAGACTTTCGTCCCTCATCAAGAACAAAAGTCGTCTACAATGAAAAAAATTATAAGTAAAGTATTTCAACGAAAAAAATTATAAATGACAAAAGAGTAGATCAAAATATTTACTTGAATGTCATTCCAGATGATATCTTTGGCATCCTTCAACGCCTTATCTCTCCAGTTGTCTATTGTTATTGGGACATTTTGACGAACAACAGCCCCAATGTAGCTTACAAACATGGAGCTGTTGGGGTCAACTGGCTGACCACTCTCGTTCCAGCCAACCTAATAAACTCATATAGTAAGTACATGCCCTAAACCCTAAAAAAAGATAAAAAAACACACAGCAAACAGAGTATATATAGTATACCTCAAATTTAATGCCACTGCTCCGTGCTTTAATCACCCTTTGCATGATAGTTGCACCACGTTTGACTTCTTTTTCGTAAGTCTTAGAGGTGCCAACTTCTTCATTTTGAACTTCTAAATCTTTGTTTGTATCCATTTAACTACAACAAGTTCAACATGCAGTTTAGTATAACATCAACAAGCTCAACATGCATCATGCATTATTATAAACAAGCTCAACATGTATCAGTATATCTTAAACAAGCTCAACATGCATTTTAATGATTACAAAAAATTAATAACATCAATATCTGAATAATGGTTCGAAGAAAGATGAAATGTAAAGAAAAGAGGGAACGCAGAAAGTTCACAGAAATATGGTTCACAGAAATACGGTATTGAAGAAATACGTAATGAGGGTTACGTATTTCAATGAAAATATATTGTGTGCAATGGGAGAGATGATCTTGGATGGAAATAAGGTTCGAAATGAAGGAGATGATGGTGGAAATACGGTTCGTAATGGACGGGATTATAGGGTTTGCAAAAGAATAGAAGAACGATGAATGTTGAGATGATAGTGAAGTTTACGTAATGAAGAGGAAACTGAAGCGGTTACTGTTATATATAAAACCCTTTTACGACGCTTTTTTATAACCCTTTTACAGTGCTTGTTTAAAAAGCGCTCTAAAAGGCGTCCTTATTTCATTTTTTAAAAGGCTCTTTTACAGCGCTTTTCCCAATAAGCGCTGTAAAAGACCTCATTGTTTTATTATGTTATATATAAAACCCTTTTACAGCGCTTGTTCAAATAAGCGTTGTAAAAGGTCTCTTTATTTTATTTTTAAAACAGTATTTTACAGCGCTTATTTGGACAAGCGCTGTAATAGACCTCCTTGTTTTATTATGTTATATGAATGTTTTTTTTTAAAGCCTTTTACAACGCTTTTTTAAATGAGCGTTGTAAAAGGCCTTATTGTTTTTGTGTTTTGTTATGTTATTTTTTAAACAAGCTCAACATGCAAAACCCACATAGTAGTAACTGGTCACCGCCAAAATCCCTTCCTCTTCACCATACTCTTCTCCTTTTATGCATCTTTTCACAAACATCAAAGCTTACTCTTTCACAATTCAATCTCCACCTCAACACCCTTTTTATCTCTTTACATTCCCTTTCCTTCTTAAATCGAAACTTGGTATTCAGGTTCATTGCCATGTTGCGAAAAATGGGTTTGAGTCTGATGTTTTTGATAACAATGTGTTTTTGGGGATTCCCATGATGCGTACAAGGTGTTTGAAGAAAATCTTATTAGAGATAGTCATGTTAGGTGTCTGTTAGAGTTAGTCAATTTTGGATGACTGTAACTCAGACATTTATTCCAATCGAATTGGCACTTAATTTACATTATATAAGTGACATTATCATAACCAGTAGCAGTAGAAGCAAAAGAGACATTAGTAGCAAATTGTGAGATGTTATAGCTAGGATCCCAATATGCTGGTATGTATGGTTTGATTCCAAAAGCTTCTGATATGAAATATGTTGCTATTCTGCCATATTAGTATAAAACACTCAATTCAAATTACATGCATATTTATCACAATAATTCAGATTATATTCATATTTATCACAATAATTCATATTACATGCATGGCTTATATAAAACAATTAAACATATACATTAAGATGCCCTTCTTCTTTTCCTGGTGGGATTCACATTTGTTTGTCCATTTACAATACAAAACGATGGATTAATCCAAATCCCCTCATCATGATCATCTCTAAGATATAAACCATCATCAGTTGAATCAATTTCATGTGGTTGTTGTGATGTTGCAAATAAAAGATCATTACCAACATCTTCATCATTATTGTTATCATCACTTATTTTATTGGTCGATAGGACAACAGACCATTTATCATTAGAAGGATCAGTGACATAAAACACTTGTTGAGCTTGCGACGCTAAAATAAAAGGCTCGTCTTTGTATCCCACCCTATTAAAATCGACAAGCAAGAATCCTGACTCATCAATCCGAACGCCATTATTATTATCGACCCACTTGCAACCAAATATGGGAACACGAAACATTGTGTAGTCTAACTCCCATATGCGCTCGATAACCCCAAAATATGATAGATTTGCATATATTGGGTTTTTGTCTTTTGCACTTGAGACATGCATCGCTTCAGCTACGAGAGTGACTCCACTATTTTGCATAGTGGTCTGATCATCTTGTTCTTTGGTATAAAATGTGTAGCCGTTAATAACATAACCAGTGTAAGAAAAGACATGTAAGCTCGGACCATTTGCTAGCCACCTCAATCTATTTGAAATTGATCCGGGGTCTATATCAAATTTTGACATTATGTGATTTTTTAACCATGTTACAAAACTTCGATTGTGCTCTCGAGTTATCCAATTTTGATTCCTATTCATGTTCAAACGAGATAACTGATCAATGTGTATTGTAACATACGGTTGAACCTCATCATCATTGTGCAGAACATACAATTGTGCCTGCTCCCATTCTGTCCTTGATATAGTCAGTAGTCTCCTTCCAGTTATCCCTTCTCCTGATAGTCTTCCCGAATGACGAGACATGGGAAGCCCTATGGATTCAACATTGGACAGATATTCAGTACAAAATTCAGCAGCCTCTTCAACAATGTATCGTTCAGCAATACAACCTTCTGGTCGACTTCTACTTTTTACGTACCCTTTTAATATTTTCATATATCGTTCTATCGGATACATCCATCTCATATAAGCTGGCCCACAAAGTTGTGTCTCCTTAACCAGATGAACAGTAAGGTGAACCATTATATCAAAAAACGATGGTGGGAAATACATTTCAAGCTCACACAAAGTAACAACAATTTCCCTCTGCAATGTCGGTAATTTCTGAGGGTCGATCACTTTACTACAAATTTCCCTGAAGAAGAAACATAATCTAGTTAAGGCTAGTCGAACTTTTTCAGGTAAAATGGAACGTATACCTATTGGTAGCAAATGCTCCATTATAATATGACAATCATGGGTCTTCAAACCTTTTAACTTGAGGTCTTTCATACAAACCAAATTTTTAATGTTCGAAGAGTATCCTTCTGGAACTTTAACTTCGTGTAGAAATTTACATAAAACAATTTTTTCCTTTCTAGATAGAGTATGAGCGGCTGGAGGTAGATATGTGCGATTTCCTTTCTTTACTGGAGCCAGTTCATTTCTTATTCCCATATCGACCAAGTCCAATCTTGCATTGACGCCATCTTTAGACTTTCCTGGAACATTGAGTAACGTACCAATAACACTTTCAAATACATTTTTTTCAATATGCATCACATCGAGGAAATGTCTTACATACAATGACTTCCAATATGGCAATTCAAAGAAAATTGACTTTTTCTTCCACCCAGTTTTCACCAGCTCTCCCGCAAAAGGTTTGCCAAATTTATTGGTCAAACCTTGTACTTTTTCAAGTATTTGATATCCAGTCGGTGCTAAAGGAGCTTTACCTTCCTCTGATTTTCCATTGAATGCATTTCTCCACCCACGATACTGATGACTATAAGGTAAAAATCTACGATGTCCAAGAAACACATTCTTCTTACAATGTTTCAACCGCATCCAATTTGTACTCTCTTCACATATAGGACATGCACACTGACCTTTAATGCTATATCCTGATAAATTACCATATGCTGGAAAATCATTAATTGTGCCGAACAACATAGCCCTCAAATTGAAACACTTTTTCCTATACCCATCATAAACTTCCACACTTGTCTCCCACATACTTTTTAAATCTTCGATTAGAGGAGTCAAGTATACGTCGATATCATTCCCCGGTTGTTTGGGTCCAGAAATTAACAGAGACAACATCATAAACTTACGCTTCATACATAACCATGGAGGTAGGTTATATATTACCAAAATCACAGGCCACGTGCTATGTGAGATGCTTTGAAGACCATGTGGATTCATTCCATCAGTAGAAAGTGCAAGTCTTAGATTTCTTGACTCTATCCCGAATTCAGGATACTCGTGATCAATTTTTGCCCATTGTGGGGAATCTGCAGGGTGTCGAAACATTCCATCTCTAATTCTTTCATCTGCATGCCATGTCAAGTGTTTTGAATCTTCTTCACTGCGATACATGCGCCTAAATCTTGGTATTATAGGAAAATACCACACGACTTTTGCTGGAGTAGATTCTTTCTTCTTATATCGAGAGACATTGCATTTTGGACACGCCTTAAGTAGTTCATATTCGTTTCGAAATAAAATGCAATCGTTAGGACACGCATGAATCCTTTCGTAACTCATTCCAATAGAACACAAAATCCGTTTAGCCTCGTAGGTTCGACTGGGAAGTTCATTATCATCTGGCAACATATCTTTTATGAGTGTTAATAATTCTGTAAAGCTTTTATCAGACCATCCATTACTCGCTTTTAAGTTGTACAACTTTAATATCGCTGACAGTCTTGTGAATTTAGTACAACCATTATATAATTCTTTCTCTGCATCACTCAACAAACTTTCAAACATTTTAGGACAATCTCGAAGATCTTCTTCAATTGCTTTTGCAATCTCATCAACTCGGTCCGGCTCATATGTATCTGTATCGAAGTCAGTTGAAGCATATGTCGAACTATTCTCAAAATTAATGTTTCCTTTTTTTTTTTCTCACCATGTCTTATCCAACATGTGTAGCTTTGATCAATTCCATTACATACTAGATGTCCTTCTAATTCATCTTCTCTA
Source organism: Cicer arietinum (assembly GCF_000331145.2). Taxonomy (NCBI): domain Eukaryota; kingdom Viridiplantae; phylum Streptophyta; class Magnoliopsida; order Fabales; family Fabaceae; genus Cicer; species Cicer arietinum. The sequence continues at coordinate 8,844,866 of NC_021161.2, forward strand.
ACACGTTTTCCAAAACAACATTTTAAACAAGGACAAACTACTCTATTTGGATCTTTTGCATTCTTCACTGCAAACTCAACAAACTCCTTCGCTCCAATTTCATACTCTTTTGACAATTGATTGGCAGACATCCATTTCCTATCCATATTATACAACCTATATAAATGCAGTTACAAAAAGAATAAGCTTTTGACTAGTAGAAGACATTTAATATATATATATATATATATATATATATATAACAATTTCAAAACAGAACAGATCATGTGGTATGAATTTTTAATTTGATAAAAAAAAATTTAAAAATACCTGAGACAACGTAAATGGCCGCACAATACGTAGAGGATATAAGGGTTCCCAGAGTAGAGGTGATGAAAGATGTAGAGGATATGAGGGTTTCCAACGTATATAATTATTTGAAAGATGTATTTTACAGTGTTTGTACTAAAAGCGTTGTAATATGTAGTTAAATTCAATGAAAGCGCATGCATTTTACAGCGCTTTCCAAAAAAGCGCTGTAATAGGTGGTTCAATTATTTTAAAGCGCGTGTATTTTAAAGCGCTGTAAGGGTCCGTTATTTTTAAAATATATTTACACACCGCTTGTGTTTAACAAGCGCTGTAAAAGGGGCGCTGTTAAATGTTATTTTTGACGTAGTGTAAATGAGGAAATTACAACCTAAATTATGGAGCAAAACAAGGGACAATAAATTCTTTACAATCACCCATATCCGAAAGAAGTTTTAAAAAATAAAGAAATATGAGGTAGCTCAAATAAACTAAACACTCCACAATTGGCAAAGCCGGATAGCATGTTTGCCCAATGTTTAACCTTAAAGTAAATTTATTTTCTGTCCACATCTAACCCTCAAAACAATCCAACAATGAAAAGGCTTCATAAAAGTGAGATATCAAATACAAGATATTTATTTAAAATACGTTATTACAACAAAAATAAACACAATTTCTCATGTCAATAATCTTCATAATTATTGATTTTAACATGTAAACATATACTATTTATTCTTGCAAGATTCCAAGCATGCATTCACTCACGATGGCATGTATTTACTCACGATAGAATTTACAGCACAAACATCTGAAAAAAAAAATAAAAAAAAAAACATTAAAATCATATAAAAATGCAACTGAATTATTAAATACATTTATGGACCTCATTAATTATTTAATATCTAAGTTTAGTACACAAACTCTCCATCATCAAATACTTCAATTATTGTACATTTTAAAAATAATTTCTTCTATTTCTTTTTGAGTATGAAGAAATAAATATTCAACGTTTGATACTTCAATTAACATTATGTATTATATTGAAATATTTTCCTAATTATAGAAAAATTTCAAATGTACCTTATATTTGTTTGAATTCCCATCTAATTCCATGTTTATTTATACTTTGTATTTTAATTGAAATAAATGATAATGATGATGTCCTATCGGTGTCAGTTTAAAGGCAAAGTGTTTCACTTTGTAATTTCGTGGAACTTCAAATCCCTTGTACAATGGTAAGTAATTCCAATTTAGTTAATAATAATTTGGGTTAGATAAGTTTATCGTCCCTATCAAATTTTGAAAAAAAAAAAATTAGTTTTTATTAAAAAAATTACATATAGTCCTTACAAAATTAATATACAAGCCGTTTTAGTTTCAATTGCAGTGTTAATATGTATTTTTGAATGATTGTTTTGCATACATTTTTACAACATTGTGAAAAGTTTTTCCGCAAAAAATAAGCTCAAAAGTTTATTTCAAGGTTCATATTCTAAGATTTTTTATCTTGAACATATGACATTTAAAAAATTTATATTTAATTTAACCCAAATTAAAAAATTCTATAGTTGTGCAGATGAAATTTTAATAATGTTTTAAGTAGCCTTGCAAAAAATTATTCAAAATTTGAAACATATTACGTTTCAGCAAGGACTAAAATAACATATAAAATATTTTCGTAGGAACTAAAACACACTATTTTTTTTACAAGGACTAAAAATGAAATTTCATTATTTTCTATTGACTAAAATATTATTTAACCCTTATAATTTCACTCTTCCCTAATTTATAAATAAAATAATCATCATGACGATAATATATATAAAATAAATTTTATATGTTTTTGAATAGTTGTCTTGCAATTATCTCATAACTTTATAATCATAAAAATCTTATATTTAAATTATATTAATTAAAAATAATAAATACTATTAAATATTATATCTAAAATTAATTTAGCAAGCATTATATGACCATGATGCAATTAACTATGTTACCTCTAATGCTCATAAAAGAAATATAGTTTCTTTGATACAAATACAAAGGAAAAGAATTATAAGGTTGGTGTTATAAATATACAAAATAGAATGTGAGATCCTCCTATTTTATATTTTAAAAAAATTAAATTTTTTAAAATGAGACAAAAGGTATCAATATTCATAGTATGATAAATTGAGAAATAGTTTTTTTATATTTTGTTACAATTACAAATTCAAATTTTAAAACTTCTTGTATGTTTGATAAAAACTTATAAAAGAGATAGTTCATAATGTAAGACCCAATACGAATTATCTAGAATATGGCAATTGAGTCCATACACCTTAATAAAATAGAGGTGGATATAATTAAACAATAATTAGAATTATAAAACAAAATCAGAACCTACATTCAAAATATAGTTTGCAACTTATTTTGGTAGAATTATAAATTAATATTATAATTTGAACTAATTTAAGTCTTTAACAAATTTTCATTACATCATATAATTCAATACATCAGAATTTTAAAACTAAGAAGTTTGGACCAATTCTCTAGTGCTCAGCTTGTATCTTGGTTTCCTCAAATTGCTAATATAAAATTAGAGTGAGATAAAATATAAGTCAACTATAAAAATAAAGGGAGGGGTAGTTTAAAAAATATTTCTTTAATATGCATAAAAACATGAAATTATGTTATATTTCACGATGAAGCTCTTAACTTCAACTTTTCATAAAAGCTTAACTGAAATTATTCTTTCATTATGACTTTGAAAACTATGCATGACCTCAATTTTCCCTTGAAACAAGGAAAAATCGCCTAATATCTTGATGTGGGTCACCAAAAAATTGAGTCCTAATTGGTAAAGGCCCGTTTGGACAAACCCCAACCAACGTCTTGATTGTTCTCATCTTTCTGTAATTTAATTCCTGTAACAAACTTGAATGTCCCACCGTGAATTAGGTCATGCATGATCTGAATAATGAGAATATAATGCGGTTGATATGTTATGTTAGCAATGCCTTGATAATATTATGTTTGCAATGCATCATTACTCCATACCACTTATAAAAGCTTAATAATATATTGAAAATCAAGTGGGAATTAAATTCTAAGTCTCTAATCAGAGCTGGAACCGGAGGTAAACTTAGCCAGATGAAAAATTCATGACAAGAGGTAATTCATTTTCGAGTAACAAATCATAGGCAGAACTTTGGTCAGAGACAAACTCTACCAAAGGCAACATGATCAGAAACATATAGGCTAGAGGCAGCATAATCAGAGTTAGATGATATGTGACCAAAAGCATATTTAGAGGATACATGTCCAGAGGCAGAATCAGAGAATATGTGTCCAGAGGCAGAATTAGAGGATGCATGTGCACTAGGTAGAATCAGAGGATACGTGTCTTGAGGCAGATTTAGAGGATTGTGTCTAGAGACATAATCAGAGGATATGTGTCTAGATGAAGAATTAGAGGATATGTTTCCAAAGGCAACTTAATTAGAGGAAAGACAAAAGAGAAACAATAGTGGGAAAATTGAAGGAGAAAATCAGAAACAATGTAGAAGAAGAAAAATCATATGGGAAAATAGAAGAGTATTATGAGAGGCAAAATAAAAGCATTTCATTAGAGCCAAAACATAAGTAATTTACCAGAGGCAAAATATAAGAAACCATAATACAGCTAACAGAGACAAAAATAAAAGGAGAAACTAGAGACCTAAATACTCAGAGTTGAGAAATAGAATCAAAAGCATAATTCCCAAAATCATGAGTTAGGAACCAAAGGCAGCAATATAGAAAAGAATTATCAAAGGTAGAAGTACTTAGGTTTTTGAAACAACAGCCAAAGGTAAAAGTCCCAAAGTTACATAATGACACCCAATGGCAAAACTACAGAGACAAGGGTGAAAAAGCGTCCAAGGCACGAGCATTTTTCTTTAAAGACTAAATTCACACATTAAAATAGAATTATTTACTCAAAATCGTGTGAGTTCCTAAATTTCTAACGCATCAGTCATACAAAGATGAAACAAACAACATGCATGACATTTTTAAATCATTTGGGCGTAGTTTCAAAACACCTATATGCTAAAAATTCCTCACGCTCTAAGTTCTTCTAACTCGTAATACCTCCAAAACAGTTTCTGACAAAAAGTGAAGAATTCAGTGAATAAATTCCCAGAACCCTCATGCTAAAAGGAGTTAATGTAATAGAACTCACAACTTTTAGAGTTTTCATTAATTCAAATGAAAGAGTTATAATGAAACACTTTATTGAATATGGAAAATTTCAAATGTCCACTGTATTTGTTCGAATTCTCATCCAATTCATGTATATTTATACTTTATATTTTAATTGAAATAAAGGATAATGATGACATTCAGTTCAAGGCAAATAGGTTGTGTAAGACCCAACACCAATTGTATATCTAGAACGTGATAATTAGATTTATACACCTTAATAAAAACAGAGACAAATGATAATGAATAGTAAATTAGAATCGCTCACTCAGTTGAAAACTACAATAACAATTATAGTTTACAATTTATTCAACATATGCATAAGTTATTACATCTAGAAATGAACTGCAAATGCCTGATTATGACGTAAATAAATAAATAAATATATTAAATTCAAATTCCAGCTAGTCTGTAATTATTGTTTAGATGCTAAACCCGTCTCAAGTTACTTCAGCTGTTAATGAAATATAAAATTTCAGTGAGTTTTAAAAAATAAAGTGAAGGGTAGTTGAAAAATATTTAATTCATAGATATGCATAAGAACATGAAATTATGATTCTGAATCTATGCATGATCTCAAATCGTTTCTTTGTAAACAAAGAAAATTCACACAATATCTTGATGTAAGTCACCAAGTTAATTGAGTCTTGATTGGTAAATATGGTATTGTAACACTCCAAATTTTATAATAAACTATTTTATTAATTAAATAGTATTTTAAATAATTAATTTGGTGTTAAAATTATTTTAGAACATATGTTGATTAATTTCCTTTATATATGGGCTTGCTATGATGTGCTAATCTTGTACATATTTAACTAAGTGAGTGATACAAATAACAAATGTTATATTTTATTATTTTATATATTTTTCTAAAAATAATTGTATTTAAGTGTAAATGTTTTAAATAATAAGATTTTAATGATTTTACGTGTATATGTGTGATCATAGTTAATGTGATCTTTTCTTATATGTTTGACTAATGTTAAGTGTGCAAGTATTTATATTTTAATTATTTATAAGTATCTCCTATTTTTGTTATTTATTTTATAAATAATTATCTTCGAATAGTGGTAATATTGTGTTTGATTTCCTTTATTTTTATATTCTTGCTATGACATTGTGATTTTTTATAATTTATTATGATTTAGTAATTAATATAAATTATTGATGTTGTATTTATTTTATTTTGTGATCTTGACTATTCTCTAATGATGATATTATTTTAATGCGAGTGTTTGGAAAATAAGTATAATTATAATGATTATTTTGAATACGAGAGTTTAAGTGGTTAGTAATATGTATATTTTTTTTAACGATTAATTATTTTAACTGCTCTAATTTATAATATATTAGTTCTAAAATATTATTAATGTTTTGAAAACTAAACGATGTTTGAAGGAGTATTAAAAATGAGATTAAGTAACTATTAATTTTATTTTAGTAAAATAACAATAATAATAGTAAAACATACAATAAATAAGGGGACCAATGGATGTGACCCATGTGTGAACTCTAATTGTGTTAATAAAATAAATAAAAGAAGGAATGGAGTTGTAGACTTCCGCATCTTCCGTGAAAGGAACAAAAAAACACAACAATTAGCATATCATTTGACAATGGTGATCGATAACTATTCCAAAAAAAATTCTTCGTTTTCATCGAAATTTCAACATGTTATATTTATTTAGTTAGTCAATCAAACACATTTTCTCATATTTTTAACCATTCAAATTTTTCTTTAAAGTATTGACTTCTCTGTTTATGGAATTCTTTATTTTGCACTGTTCTTCTTCACCGTAAGTCTGATTTTAGTGAAATCAACATCAAAACAACCGTGTAAACAATGAACATATTATCCACTAATTATTTTTTTATCTATGGTAGTTTTATTTGACTCAGTTTTGAAATTGACCTCTTTTAGAGTGTGTTTTCATTATGTTTGACGTTTACCCATAAACAGTAGAGTTAGATAGATTGAAGGACAATGAGTCAAAGAACAAATGATTTTTCTTGTGGACTTGTGTTCTGTGACACCCTAAGCCCAAATTTTAATAGAAAGTAAAATGTACTAGTTTTGAAAGAGATTCGTAGCGGTCCCAAAATAGAGTATAAAAAAAATCATTTTACACAAAACATTTGCATAAAAATTCTTAATTAAAAATCCATTAACATCAAATGTAGTTGGGGTTTATTAAACAAATATTTATAACATAAAAACATGTTCAAAATTTAGAGACAATTAATTTTTTTTCTCCAAATACAACATCGAATATAACACAATTGATTAATAGAGTTTACAACACAAAAATTAGTTCATAACTCAACAAAATACTCCCACCTAGTATCACCTATCAGAGCACAGATCACCAACCGATAACCTAAAATTATTGCGCTCTCGCAAGCACCAAACACAAGCAACAATGAGTGAGCTTCGTAATAGTATAAAATAATTGAGAAGAACATGTAAAACATCAATTGAACACCATATCATATCAAATCACAATTAACAAGAATAATCCAAGTAACACATTGATACCATCCACAACGTCAAGTAAGTCAACACACAAATCAAGTAATTGATTAGGAGGCTTGATACTATGTCACTATGTAAGTACTAGATTAGGAGGCTTGATACTATGTCACTACGTAAGTGGACGGATAATTCAAATTGGTCATGTCCTCATAAATCCCATAAACTCAACCCGAGACACATATACGTGATAGTCGAGGTAAACGTGTGTTGCATGGTAGCTCTTGACATTTGGAGTGCTACCTCCAAGTCACCTAAGAATTCCCCATTCGAATACCTCCATGGTCTAACAATCATGTCTTAAGGCTCAACAGCAGACCGCCACAATCAGGCTCAATTCAGTTGTACTTCGCCAAAATCACTAGGCTACTCAGACCCTACCTATAGGATGACAAGATAATCCCCACTTCAAACAGTTATTTAACATCAATATTCTCCCCTCGTTGGTCTAGGTTACTCACTCTATTAAGAGAACCATTATTGGCACATATCAATTTCATCACTATTCAATTAAACACAATATGCACTTCATGATATTTATCAAGACGATAACATCATAGGTCAACAAGTACACATCATCAATGCATATTTCCATAGTCATATATTACATTCAAAATTTATCATAATACACAAGCTCTAACAATATAGGGTTTTCACTCACATATAATAATATTAGATCAATCACACACACCGCTTCCATTGAAATGCAAATAATTAAAATTTATCATATTTTATATCGTATAACAATATCAAGGGTGAATATAAACAAAACACAAAATACGTCAAATACATAATTCTACAATAATTCAACTACCATACGATCTTCGAAATCAAATCAAACAACACCATATAAAAGTTTCTAACTTATATTTTAACATCGCCAAATTCAAGTTCTTTTCATTAGTCAATTATTACTCAAAAGGCTTCAGCTGTATATAGCGAGTCTCGAATGAATTATGGGAAAAACGGTTTTCCCGTTCATCTCACTTAATTTACACTCATGAATTGGAACTCACTCTCACCCTATACCTCTGTTGAAGATTTCACGTAGCCTTAGAGAAGATAGAGAACTTCACGACAACAACAAACTTGAATAACTTATTTAATATACGTCTCGCCTTCGTAAATCCTTGTCTTTAATAGCTCGCAAAGACAATCGAACAAACATAACAAACCAATAAAAATAAAATATTTACAACTCGTAGTATAGTCTAAAACATTTCTTTTATAATATATAAATTTTATATGCATATCTACATAAATTGAATCATTAAATATTTGAAATAAATAATAGTTATAGTATTTTAATAATAAAAAAATATCTAACTTATTAGAATAATCCAAACAAATTATATACTTTCAAATTTAACAATAGCAATTATGAATATGAAAAAACGTATGCATAAGTTTAGCTAATCGATCAGATTGTAAATACAATAGATTAAAATTCTTTATTTAAAATTAGTTGATGTTTAAAATAATTGAAATTATAATTTAAAATATAGTAACTTTTTTTTAAAGCATAAATGAAAAAAAAAAAAAAAAAAAAAAAAACGAGTAAGAAAAGTGTGTAAAAAGACATAAAAAAAGGTAAGCGAAAAAGATCCCACACAAACAACTCGAAACTGTGCTTAGTGGTATCAACGACACATAACATGACGAATTTTCCTGATCGTTTGCAAAACTGAAAATAACGGATGTAAGATGAAACTTTTGATGCTTAGACCACGAACTATTGTTTTCGAAAACCACCATGTTGATTGGAATCAAGGTCCAAAGCCGGCATTTCGGTTCTTGATGGAGACGATGACGCTGATGCTAACGTTAAAGATATAACAATAGAAATTTTTCGGTGGGTAAAGAACTTCTGAAAAATGCATCAGTGACAATTGTTCTTTTGGTTGAGCAAGAGGTAGTTGGTGATGATAAATCAACACTTGAAGCCGTCGTTTCAGCTATTCTTAATCTTGAGTGGCGGCGACATCTAGAAGGGAAGAAGTATGCGCTTCAGAATTTTAATTTGTTGAGAGGGGGTGCTACTAGCAATTACGCCAAAGTCCATATTAAAATAGTAAAATGGGGGTGAAGCAAACAGATCGGAAGTGCATATAAGAATGTCTGTTGCAGTGTAATAAAGGGCCAAGTAGAATAGAGAACTAGAAAGAAAATAAGGTGTAAATAGCAGTCTAACTCAAACTCCCTTTTTCAATAACAAAAATCTTTAATAAATAATTTATTTTACTCCTTCATAAAAAAAAATTTCCTCCAAATTATTTATATTAAAATACTAATAATTTTGACAAAATATTTAAATAGAATAAAGTTATACAACGTTTACAATTTATCTTATTAATTAAATTAAATATTTATAAAATTATCATAGTATAGCAAATACACTTCTAACGAAAATTAATCATAATTATTTATCAACACATGCAATAGTAGATTAATTCTTTAAAATCCTATTAGATGATTAAAATAATTTATTATAAAATTTGTGGTGTTACATATTCACGTGTGAAAGCGTCAAAATAAGGTAAGAGGTGAGATAACGTTTGAATTTATGAGTATAATATAATAAACGGGAAAACCATATTTCCCAACGATTCATTCGAGGTTCGCTACGACAATAGTCCTTTTAGGAATAAATTAAATAATGTGAAGATATGGAGATTGTGAGATTAAAATGTGGAATATAAATATTTATAAGGTGTTGATTTATTTAATCTTGCTAAATGTGTGATATTTGATATTATTGTGATATTGGGTGTCGAATGAATTATGTGCATATGTTTGATTAGACGAGTTTATGTGATGTGATAATAAAAGATAAATGCATTGTGATAAGTTTATGTGATGATAATTATGTTTTAAATTTGTGATAAGTTTATGTAATGATATAGTGTATGATTGATGATATTGATATTATAAAATTGGTGCAAGTTTATGTGATGATGATGAGGATATATGATTAATGATAGTGATGTTGTAAATTTGTGATGAGAATATTGAAATAACCCCATAGTTGATGAAATAGTGGTCATTCCAATTTGTGTTTGAGATGACGATCTTAATAGAGTATCATAGGCCAATAAGGAGAGAAAAATAGATGTTGAGAATTTTTGATGTGAAGATTATTTTGTATTAATATAAGTAAGGCTTGACATGCCTAGTGATTTTGGGGAAGTACAACTGAATGAGTCTGATCGTGACAATCTACTTTTGAGCATTAAGGCAAGACTGTTAGACCATGGAGGTATTTGGATGGAGAGTTCCTAGGTGATTTTGAGGTAGCACTCCAAATGTAGGGAACTACCATACAACACACTTTTACCTCGAGTGTCGTGTATATTGTGTCTCAGGTTGAATTGAGGGGATCTACGAGGATGAGCCAATTTGAATTGTACAATGGTAAGTAGTGCCAATTTAGTTAATAATAATTTGGGTTAAATAAATTTATCGTCCCTATCAGATTTTAAAATTTTGGTTTTTTAGTCCTTATTAAAAAAATCACATATTTTAGTCTTATATAATTATTATGCAAGCAGTTTTAATAGAAATAAGTGCTAATTTTAAAAATATCAGCATAAATAAATTAGAAATGTCAAAACAAATAAATAGCAGAAATAAGTACAAAAATATATTAATTTTAAGCAATGAAGACCTTGTATTATTTATTAAATGAGAAAGTGAACACCTAAATTATGGAACAAAACAAAGAATATTAGATCATCTACAGTCACCAATATCCGAAAGAAGCTATTAAAAATGAAGAAATATGAGTTAGCTCGAATAAGCTAAACATTCCACAATGGCAAAAGACGTATAACATGTTTGAGCAATGTTTAGCCTCAGAGTAAATTTATTTATGTCCACATCTAACCCTCAACACAATCCAGCTATGAAAAGGCTTCATGAAAATGAGAAATCAGATACAAGATTCCATGCATGTATTCAAGATGGAATGTACGACACGAGCATCTGAAAATAAAAAATATTAAAATCGTTTAAGAAACACAACAAATTTAATCAATAATTAAATACATTTTTTGACCTTATGGATCATGTAATATCTAAGTTTAGTACAAAAAATTTCAAACGTTTTGTACTTCAATTATTGTATGTTTTAAAAATGATTTCTTCTATTCCTTTTTGAGTCTCAAGAAATAAATATTCAAATAAGTTCTTGCAACATGGACTTTTATTATAATGACACGACATCTATGTGATAGCTAAGTCTATATCTTAATTTTATATAATTAGTGTTCGACCCATAGATTATTTTAAATCAATTGACTAAAAAGAAAAATTTCTCAACCGCCACATAAACATCACACCATTAATAATGTTTGTTGCAATTACAAATTTTGATCGTCAAATGTTTAGTTAGCAAAAGCAATGGTACACATTATATCAAGAAATATGGAATCGATGGATGACTATCTATTGGAAAAGGAATTATTTAAGGACAAACCTAGTTGAAATATATCTATAGAAACTTAAAATATATTTAACTCTTGAATCAATACTACTAAAATATGAGATGCGTTTCATGAAATATATAATAAAAGAGATAAAATTTAATCTTACCAATATCAACTACATAGGACTTGGAAGAAGCACAATTAGTAGTACAATCATATGCATCTTTGGATAATGTCTTATGCCAATTCAATAATCTACAAGTAGCAACACAAGCTATATACATTGGACAAATTTCAAAGACATTTTTACATTTTATAGCACATTTTCCAATGCAAATGATTTCCCCGATTGTACTATTTGTTTCCTTAACTCTTGGAGAATCATCGAATTTTGCAAAAATAAACACAACCATTGTGATAATCATGACAATATTTTTCATCTCACTCTTTTTCATGATTCTCTTCTCTAAGTAAAAATTAATTTTTTCAAAGAATATGTTAAATTTGATTGTACAATAAAAATCGAAAAAACAACCTCCATTTATAAGCATAGAAAAATAAATTGGACCTAAATTTTGACATCATAACAAAACTGTTCTAGAGGCTCATAAATTGTGTCACATTCAATCTCTTATTTTGTTATAGGAACATATTAAAAATATAATTGATAATTGTCTCTTCTTCTGGAATATAATGTGGTTTATATTATCTAAGAAATTAAGACTAAACAAATTAATTTGTATGTACTTAGTGTAAAACTATTTGTGAGACTAATGTCTAATCATATTTCACCACTTGATATGTCATAATAATATTTCCTAACATAACTACAAAATATCTTAATTTATTGAAAGTATGCATAAAACCTAATTTCAGTTTAGTATATAAACTAAACTCTTATAAAAGATGACTAACTGGATCATTTAAGAATCTAAAGATTAAATAATTAGACACATAAAGTTTGGTATATTTTTTTTTACAAAGTGTTTCAAATTTTATATTTTGTTATTATATCACTTTTAATATAAATTATGCGTAAAATATGTTGACATATATCTATGAGGTGAGTCTAATTGTGTTTAAATATTTTACATTGTCAAGGTAAAGACGTTTTTTAAAAATACATTAGAAAAAGAAATTTTTTATCGTTCAAAGTTGCACTGATGGTCAGGATAAATGCTTTGAATTCATAAAAGAATAGGAATTATTTAATTTAAATATATTTTGAAATGTGTTTATTATAATTTGAATGTAATATTATTAATTTTTTAAATATGTTAAATATATTAGAGATATTAATTTATTAGCTTTTATATTTGTTAACATTATCAATTATAATAAAACGTTTTCATAAATAAGGAAAATTTCAAATGTCCCCTGTATTTGTTTCAAATATCCAATTCAAATTTATTTGTACTTTATATTTTAATTGAAATAAATGATAATGATGATGTCTTTTAGGTGTCAGTTCAAGACAAATAGTTTGACCTTGTAACTTCGTGGGACTTCAAATCTATTCGAGATTATAGTTGTACAATGGTAAGTAGTGTCAGTTTAGTTAATAATAATTTGGATTAATTAATTTTATCGTCCCTATTAAATTTTAAAAATTTGGATTTTTAGTCTCCTTTAAAAAATTCACATATTTTAGTCCATACAAAATTATTATGCAAGCAGTTTTAGTCTTTGTTGGAGCATGAACATGTGTTTTTGAAAGATTGTTTTGCATACATATTTACAACACTCTAAAAAGTTCGCAAAAATAGATCTCAAAAGTTTATTTCTAGGTTTAGATTCTAAGTGTGACACCCTAAATCCTAAATAAATATTTTTGAACTTTGACATTGAGTAATGAAATTCCTATAAAAAGTAGGCTAAATTACATTTTTAGTCCTTTAACTTAATTTCAGGTAACGTTTTAGTCCTTTATCTTTTTTTTTTCCCCCGATTTAGTCCTTTATTCCTAAAAATATCAAATAAAGTATGAAAATATGAGTTTATTTGAAGATTTGCGTTACGAATTTGATGAAATTTGTATTATATTGAAGAATATAATTAATTTTATAAGTTTTGATTGAATTTTTTTTTGAATTTTTGTATAAAAAAGGATATCATTGTTGAAATTTTAAAACATAAAATATCAAATTGTCACTTAAAATTAAAATAAAGGACCAAGTCGGGAAAAAAAAAAAGATAAAAGACTAAAACGTTACCTGAAACTAAGTTAAGGGACCACGAATGTAATTTAGCCTAAAAAGTAAATATAAACTTTCAAACATATTTACAAGGTAAAGAGAATCACATAATCACTTGATACATCACATTAATCCAGAAATATCCATCAAATTTAACCACTTGAAGTCATAGTATTAGACAACAAAATTCTGTTGAAATAAACATAAATAAGTTTAGTATTAAAAGTGAATATAATTTCAATCCGATGTCACTATCAAAGTGGGAATTTCCAAAATAAAAAGACGTTTACAAAAGGCATATAATAAAATTGTTCGAGATAAGATGACGTTCGACACTATGAGGGTATTAGTTATCACTTGCAGCTCGCCTGCATCCATTGCGAACGCCAAACATAAACAACAAAGGGTGTGTTTCAAAATCATATAAAAGTATAAGATAAGTGAGAAGAAAGCGCAAGTAGTCAAATTTTCATAAGCATGAGAAATATTCAACAACATAATATTAAAGGTTAATCCAAATCAATCACAATAAACAGTCACATGGTGAAATGCTATGCATGTCTTATATTTTATACTTCATCACTTGTTACCATGCTACTCTAAAGTACTTGGTTAGGTGACCAGATATTATGTCACTACATGAGTGGACAGACAATTCATGAATGGTCAAGTCCTTAGAGATCCCTTCAATTCAACCTGAGACGCATATGCTCGATGATCAAGGTACTCTTGTGTTGCACGATAGCTCTCGGCATTAGAGAATAACCCACTAATCCACTTAGGAATTCCCCACCAGAGATACCCCCAAGGTCTATCAGTCTTACCTTACAGTTCGACTGTAGCCCTCTACGATCAGGTTCATTCAGTTGTACTTCCCCGAAATCATTGGGCTTGTCAGACCCTCCCTATATGGTGACAAAATAATCTTCACTTCAAAAGTCTCTAACATCTATTTCATAGTTATTCGATGATCATAACTCGACAACTCTCAATTTGAATTCACAATGTTCATCAAAATTTACATATCAGTCATCCCACAATAATCATCAGAGTTTATGTCATTATATTTATAGTCAATCTCAATCAAATCCCAACATTTGTTCCGCACTACTCACAATGAACAATCTAGTTTTATCAATCATAAAATAAGGAATCAAACAAGTGGTGCATTCAAGTAAAATCATAATTTCAGTCAAGTAAACAAGAACATTCAAATACACATCATTTATACAATAATAATTAGCATAGGATTTCATAAAATCAAATATCATGCAATCTTGGCAGAAATTAATTCACAACAATTCTATAGATTTCTAAATCATATTTTAGACCTCACTGTTACCATTCATATGTTATTAATTAATTATTATTACTCAATAGAGCTCGACCGTACGTACTAAGCTCTGGATGAATCTTTGAGAATTACGTCATTCTCGTCCACATCAGGTTATATTATACTCATAAAATGAAATCCTCTCACTATTTATCTCGATTGGAGATTTCTTCAAACGAATTTGATACGCTAATGTGTTGCATCTTCGTTGATCGTCATCTCTAATAGTCCGCAAAAGAAACAAAACAACACAACAACTAAATATAAATTAATTACTTGCTACAATAGATAAATAAATTGTTTAATATTTACAATATTATCCAAAAATATATTTAATACTATGTATACTTATGGTTATATTAATATAAACAAATATCTTTCTTAAAAAAAAAAAAACAGAATTATGTATTGCTAAATAAGTAAAATGTATATAATTTTAATATTATAATAGTCTAACAATATATCATTCGTACTTAAAATAAAATAATAAAGCAAATCAATATATAATAAAATGTAAAATAAAATTAGACTTTTTATTATAAAAATATAAATTGTAAACTGTAGGGATATATATATATAAATATAGTATATACTATCTTAACTTAAAATAGAAAAGACGTATCAGATCGATTATGTGTTCTTTTTAGAAAATATATATGCAATGTTTATATAAAGGAAAATTTAAATGCATGGCACTCAGAATTGTCTAAAAAATATTATATTATATAAGATCTTAATATCATTAAATTTTATTAGATATTCAGTTGAGTTTATCAAATTTATTTCAGTACAAGATAACAATTATGCTACTTGTAAACATACTGAGAACAACTTTTGCCACTTTTAGAGACAAGATTTACAAATTTCGTTCACGCACGTTACTCATAAGATCAAAAATTCATTTTGTAAACAATTGGTACTCAAACTAAATATAAATTAAAAGTAAAAGAGTATTGATTATTTAAATTTTAATTTTATCATGATTGTGAAAAATCAAATAAAATAGGAAAAGACGGTAAAATAGATGATTAGAAAACAAAACGCAAATAACAATGGCATAAGCGTTAGGTGTTCGACAATAATTTAAGAATGATGAAAAACTAACCGAAGAAAATGAAAGGTTCTATAAAAAAGATAATATATGCTTGATTCATTAATCTGATAACATTAGCCAACAAAATCAGGAACGATGGACATAATGATAAGAAAGATAAACTACTGAGACACACTAATGTACAAATAAGTGTGTGAGATTGTGACTATGTGTTGGCTTGTTACTGTGTAGGGAGGAGTTGGAAATAAAACATAGAAAGAGGAGGAATTTGGCCGCGACAGAAATTGTAAACAAGTCTTGTAAACATCTTTGGATACAAATTACGCATTTGATTTTCGACTTCTCATGTAGCACTTTTACCAGTAGCACCTCCCCAGACAACCATAACCAATAGAATCATCACCGCTTAATTCCTTGACCTTTCGGTCCTTAATCCGTAGCGATGAAGTCTCAAAAGTTAAGTTCTCTTTTATTTTGACTCAATCACATTCGAAGGATCGAGAATGTACTTGCAAAATTGAGATATTTGGAATGTTAGAAAAGGATGAAGGCAACGCGGTTTGAGATGCTATGTTACCAACACATTTAAGGATTTGATAAGGCCTTATAAATCGAGGAGTAAGCTATCGCATTTCTAATGCCTGACCAATCCCAGTTGTTGGACTAACTCTCATAAATACATGATAACCTTCTTGAAATTCAAGGTTTTTTCTTCTTTTATCTTGGTAACTCTTTTGCATACTCTAGGACAGTTTCATCTTTTCTTGAATCATTTTTACTTTATCTGTAGTTTGTTGAACAATCTCAAGTCCTAACATAAGGATATCACCCGTGTCAAACCAACACAGGGGATTCTACACATTCTCCTATTCAACAACTCAAAAGGGGTCATTCCAATGCTAGAGTAAAAATTATTGTTATAGATAAACTATATAAGTGGCAAAAAGTCATCCCAACTCCCATTCCGCTCCAACAGACAATCTCTCAACAAGTCCTCGAGGGATTGATTGGTTCGTTCAGTCTAACCATCTATTTGTGGATGGTAGGATGAACTCATCCTAAGGTTCGTATCCAAAACGCTCTAAAACCTTCCCAAAACTTATAGGTAAATCTAGGGTCTCTATCTGACACTATACTTGATGGAGTCCCATGCAACTTCACAATTTTCTTTATGTATACCTTGACTAACTTTTCCATAGAGTACGTTATGTTCATCGGGATAAAATGGGCAGATTTATCTAGTTTATCCACAATAACCCAAATATTATCATACCTTTTTGGAGTTCGAGGTAAGCCTATAACAAAGTCAATATAGATGCTAACCCACTTCCATTCAAGAATAGTGATAACTCTTCATAACTTGCATATTTTATATTGTTTTTATTCTTATTTATATCTAATCATTAGTCAATTTAAGGAGTTATTTGATAAATTTTGTTGATTCTAGTTCTTAGATTTAATAAAATGTTTATGTTCTGGTTTCTTTAATTAAGTAGAGATTTTTCATAGTTTTGCATTATTTCTTTATTTTAGTGTAGTGTTAAATTTTGGTGAGAAATCAACATGACCTATGTGGAGTATTTCAGCCATATCTGAAGTTGTATATATCCAATTGGAGTCACACCAAGTGAGAATGAAACATAGGATTCATAGTTACAACTTTCATGAAGACATTGAAACCAAATTTGGACTCAAAAGGGGAGACAAATGCAGTAAATATCATAAAACAGATGTTGTGCGACTGAAACGCAAATTATCGCACCTAGGACGCATTTATACATCCCTGATTTTGTTCAGGCGTGCTTGGAGTGCAAATGTTGCGCCTATGGTTGGTCTGCAAAATCCATAAAAACATTTTTTTTTTCACTTTTTATGGATCTTTTTTGGAAATTTCAAAGTTTGGAGACTTGTGTCTTAACAAAGAAACTCAAACGCGACTGGTTCTAACACCATTGAAGGGGTTTTATCAAGAATCATTCATGAATCTTTCTTGTAATTCTTCTTTAATCTCTATCTTTTGTATTTTTGTCATGAGTAACTAAACCCTATTTGTTAGGGATGAGTGAAACAAGATGAAACCCTTATATTTCTGATTTGATTTCTAGTTATATGAATGAGTTTATTGAATTAATTTTCTCATTTATGTGCTTAATTCTTTTTATTGCTTGATTAACTTTAAACTGTTTTACGATTCGTATTTTGAAACGAAAGTGGACTTTACGAATGCTTGAGATGAGAAATTTATAATATTGTAGTCTAGCGATAGATGTAGGCCATGAAACCAATTGAATTATTTGTAGAGGTCATAGTTTAATAAGAGAATTCTTGTACTGTAAAACTTAATTCTAATTCTTGTATTGCAATAGCTATATGCTAGCTTATTGGCATGACCAAACAGTGCCAAAGTATTTGCGCTTGTCGATCTTGACACTTGGGGGCTATGTTTGGTTCCCACATGCTAGGTACTATCATATAGGGATGACAACAAAAAAACTATACCTGAGGGTATTTGCAGATAAAATTTGCGATGAGCACAAGCCAGATAGCCAAATGGATACAAGTGAATAAAATAAATAGATATTTTGAGTATCTATTAATTTATAGACATAGAAGCATATGCAATGGTATATGTACCCACTAATATTCGTACACGTTAGTAAATTAATAAAATGACTAAATTTTATTTGTATTAATACTTTTTTAGACTTAATATATCCCAGAGTCTTTTAAATTTCACAAAAGTATAAAATTTGATTCTTTATGTTTTTTTTGGTAATACTCAAGTTCTTTAAGTCATAAAACAAACCATTATGCATTTTTGGTTACAAAAATACATATCGCTAATACCATTATCACTATTTTCTTTGAAGTAATTTAACATCAAGTGCAAATTGTTAGAGAGGTTTAGCTTTAAGGGGAAATTCAGGAAGTGGTTTAGTGTCAAGTGAGAATTTTTGGATGTTTAGCTTCAACAGAAGTATATTTTTTTACAGTGGAGTATGATAATTCTTTTAAATTATGATTATCGATGTATACAATGGAAACTGAAAATGCATCAATTTAAATCAAAGTGAAGATTGTTGAGTTTGGTTGAAATTGAAGTTCCACATTGATTAGAATTGTTTAGAAAGAGTGAGGCCAAAACTATACATATATATATATATGGCTTTAATTCTTTCTTACAAATTGCATTGGTCAGAAACACTTTAAACTTTTTTTCATTTTTTGTACACTCTTGAATTAGTGTTGTAAGATATAGTTGATGTATTTGCTTTGAAGAGTATCTGTGTACTGGAGATCATGAGGTGTTTTTAATTAATAAAAATCTACTGTTATTCTATGGTTGTGATTATACATTTTTTAATTAAATTTTCGAGTTTCTATAATATATTAATGTGTTGTAATTGTATTTTTTAAATTTATTTATGTCTATTTTTTATCAATAATTTGCATTTTTCATTATTATATAAAAATATTCTATTGGTACAAGTGCTGTGTAGATACATATTATAACTATTATATAGATCAGGTAGATGTAAAGCCTGAACTATAAATTGTTCAATATTGCTACCAACACCCCCTAATTTACTACCCACACCCCTCAAATGTTTAAAAAAATTAATATTCCCAAATTACCCTCTCCTTCTTCCTCTTCATTAACCTAACTCTTCTTCTTCTTCTTTATTCTATCTTCATCATCTTCATTCAACACATTCTTCATCTTCTTCATTTTATTCAACATTAACCATCATTATCATTAACTATCTTCATAAATCATCATCAACCATCATTAATTATCATCAATCACCATCAATCCCCATCAATCATCATTAATCATATTCAATATTTTGCTAACATTTACGTGAATTCAATTTCACGTAAGTTTACGTGAACTAAGTTCACGTAGGTTTACGTAAACTGAATTCTAGAAAATACACGTGAACTCAGTTCACGTACACGTACGTGAATTCACTTCACGTAAACTTACGTGAAATTGAGTTCACGTAGGTTTGATTTTCAATCTTCAATTATTTCAAAATCTTAATTCACACATACGTGAATTAAGATTGCGTATATACTGAGATGTTTACGCAATTTCAGTTCACGTACATGGCTTATTATTCAACATTCAATGATTACGCAATCTTAGTTCACGTAGGTGTACGTGAATTCAGATTGCGTACACTATGAGGATTCAAGTTTCAAACTCCATTGATTACGCAATCTGAGTTCACGTATATGTACGTGAATTCAAATTGCGTAAAGTCTGAGATTTTTAATCTTTTTTAAACATACGTGAACTAAGTTCACGTAACTTCAGAACGTACGTGAACTGAGTTCACGTAAAATACCCAAATTTAAAAAAAAAAAATATATATATACCTTTTTGTTGGTGAGGTATGATGATTTTTGTATGTGAGTTATGAGGTGTGATGAAAGTTGATAAATGTGAGTTATGAGATAATAAATGTGTAACATTGATGGCAGGGGCATTTTGGGTATTTTGATTTTTTTTAAATTTTGAGGGGTGTGAATAGCAATTTGGGGGGGTGTTGGTAGCAATATTGTAAATTGTTTCTTGATTTTGATTTAAAAATTTGGATGTAAAATTTTCGTTACAAGGGAAAAATATCAAATGCAAAATTATATGATTTCATTCACATTATCAATCACAAGATTTTATAATTCATATCGATCATCTTTTATCATAGAATTAAAAACAGTATTATTAAAAAAATAAAATTCCTTTTTAAAAATATTGTTTAATTACATTGAAATATTTTTTTATAAAATAAAAAATAACAATTTCAATATTATTATATATACTTATTAATAATTTTAAGAAAACGGATGGTGGTTTACGCTGCCACCGATAAGAGCAAGGTTGTGACGTATGATACTTTTTTTTTACGTTGTGACTGATTTGTTAAGGTAAGAGTATAATTATAGGGAATGGAATAAAATTTGTTTGGATGAATTTGATTAATTTATTATTAGATGGATTGAGTGAATTGTAAATATATGGATCGTATTGCAACCTATAAGCCTCCATGCATTCTTATTTATATGTAACATTTATTTCTTATTTCTAAATTAGTATCAAAAGAAAAATCGACCTTAGTTTCCTGAAGAAAAAAAAAAGCATTTGATACATGATAAATAAACACACACAATAACATGCACTAACTTTATATCAATTTGGCACCTCATCATTATGCTAAAAGCAAAAGCAGAATAAAAGAATACTTATGTATTCATTTGCATAGTTTACATTTACAATGTAATTTGTCTGGTGATATTTATGCTTTCCTTTTATTCTAAAATAGAACAAAGGTTACAAAACTAGGATAACACAAGAAACATGCTTATTAGTTTGTCATGTGACAAGTAAAGCATCATTTTTAAACTTAACTGCAGTGACACTTACCACTTGAATTGCAAATTGGATATTTAGGAAGCGTACAATTCAAAACTGAAAAATTAATGTCAAAATTAATCAGATGATATTATGTGACGTAAAACTAGAATAAATCAGATGATGAAACATTGAGTAAAAAGAGAAAAGTTTATAAAAGAAAAAGAAAAGGAAAAATGGACTTACTGTATGTGTCAGTTACAACAATAAAGAAGCAAAGAAAGAGAACTATTGCATAACCCAATTTGAAAAACTTAATCATATCTTTTTGCATGTAATAATTAGAAAATTGTTGGATCGCTTTATTTGGAATGTGAAAATCATCCACATTAGATTTACTATTAAATAATTTTTAGAATTTTTGGAGTTGTACGAAAGCTTTTTTCAATTAAAAAATTTTGTTATATTAAATGTCTTTTAAGTATCGCTATGCATGATGCATGTTCTTGTGGCTCACAAAAATATTCATACGAGGTTATTTAAAAAAAAAAAAAAAAAACAATTTATCATTATGAGGTTTGTAAGGCCACTACATAATTTGAAGAACTTTTGGAATCGTAAGAAACCCTTTTTCATTATAAAAAATTATTAAATATATTGTGAGTGTCTATTCATGACACCTATCCTTGTAGCTCACTAAAATGATCATATGAAGTGTGTATACGTCAAGTATTGGTCATCATGAGAGATCATTGTCTTTTTTTTTTTACCAATCATTTATCATTATTTATATATATTTGTTAGCAATTCATGATACACTATCGAAACAATCTAAAATAAGGAATATTAGTATTCTATGATGGTAAGATGGATCACGAGTTGAAATCAGAGCCGTTTTGAGATGGGGTCCTATGAGTGATAACTTTGATGTCTTATTTTAGGTAATATATATATTATCAAAAGGAGACGGTTTTTAAGATAAAAGTTAATGATTTTTTTTTCTACAAAAACATTAATAATTTGTTAAGAATTAATATTTTTTTTAAATGATTTCTATTCAAATCAATGCAAGACTATTTAATTCATTTAAGACATTGTCGATCATGAATAAGATTTTGATAATTTCAATTTTGAAAAACTTCTCTTAGTAGATGCAGCACTAACAAAGATAATTAATATTATTCTATAAGATATGCAAGTTTTAGGCAAACAATAAAATGTTTTAAGAGAATTCAATATATATTGTAAAACTTAATTTTGATTCAATTGTTAAAATAGAATTTCACTATCAAGTTCATAAGAATTATCATGTTTCAAATAAGTATAAAGATTTCTGCAATATAATTTCAAGTTTTTATAGAAAATGATGTAAATTTTCAATACAAAACACAACTAAAAATTATCATCATATGTTTTATATTGCTTGAATCTTATATTAATTGAGTCAATTGCTTGATCTACGATATATAGAATAATGAATCCTAAAAGGTTGTTTAGAATAATGAATCCTCAAGTCAATTTTTGTTAGCAGTCCAAGGACATGAGAAGATACAACATGTTCGAACGCAAGAAGAAAATAATTTAATGGAACAGACACAAGCTTTCTTTAGCCAGAGACGACGAGGTCGAGGTCGAAATGGACGTGGCGGTAGAGGTTACTTTAACTCTCAAGGAAGAGGATTCACTCCAACAATTTGATATAATGAACAACAAAATAATGAATTCTCTTTTAAGTAGAACCATATTTCAAATGGAGAAAAGCCACATCAAAATATTCAAACCAATGAGTATAAAAGAGTATGTCACATTTTTAAGAAACCAGACCATGAAGCAATTGATTGACAGTACATGTATAATTATTTGTATCACATCTCACATGATCAATGCAAGTAATCTTTCCTATATTAAACTTTATCATGGAAATGATGTAATCTATGTGGGTAATGGAAATAGCATATGAATAACACATACTGGTTATATGAATGTTATTACAACTAATAGAAACTTAAAATTGAAAGATGTTCTTGTGATTCCTGACTTAAAGAGTTTGTTATCTGTTGAAAAATGTGTATCTGATTACCATTGTAGTTTTGAATTCACCCTTCTGGTTTTATTATTAAGGACTAAAGTCAAAGTATGATTGCACGTAGGCATAAGAAAAGGCAGTTGTACACTCTCAAAAATAGATTGTTGAGAGACTTTAAGTACAATAAAAGGAGCTTTGTCCACAATTTGGATCAAGGACTTGGACATCCAAACTTCAAAATCCTATCTTTGTTGAAAGATAAGATCAATGTAACACAATGGATATCAAAATCTGATGTTTGTGTTAGCTGTCAAATAGGAAAAAGTTGTAAATTGCAAAGTTCTAACAAAACTTTTTGAATTTCCTCTTGACAAAATCCATTGAGACCTTTGAGGACCTACACCTACAAATTCTAATCAAAATTTTCTATATTATGCACTTTTTAATGATTATTTATGGTTCTCATGGATTTATCCTTAAGAAAAAGTCAGAATTTTTATATTGCTTTTTATGATTCCAAAGACTAGTAGAAAATTAGTTTGATAGAAAAATTACGATTTTTCAATGTGACGGTGGAGGAGAATTTAATTTTAATGCTTTTCGAAATCAAATTCATACTTGTGGTATTGAATTTCATACACCATGTCTAGGGACCCCAGAACAAAATGGCACCGCATAGTGGAAACATCGCCGTATTTTTAATATTGGACTAACCATGATGTTTCATGCCAATATTCGATTACGCTTATGGGTTGAAGTTTATCTAACGGTTGTATATTTGATAAAAATTGTCTTTATCTATATTGAACAAAGAAAGCCCATATTTTAAGCTTTCCAAACGACATCCACAATATAATGGCTTGTGGGTGATCGGATGTCATTGCATTCCTTCACTGAGGTATAAAGGGAAGGATAAGTTTTCTGCAAAGACTTATCCTTGTATTTTTCATAAGTTATAGTCCAATGCACAAATGGTACAGATGTTTGGATCTAAAAACCAAATACTCCACATAGTTCGTGTTGATTTCTCACCAAAACCCAGCACTGTATTTAAACAAAGTAACAACGCAAAACTCCGAAAAATCTCTACTTAATCAAGGAAATAAGAACATAAGCATTTCATTAAAGCAAATAAATAAAATTAACAAAATATATCAAATACCTCCTTAAATTAATTAATAAATAAAAGATAAATAAGACTAAAAACAATGAAAAATATGCATATGATGAAGAGTCACCAGGGGGAAGGGGAGTATATAGTGTTTTATGGAAACACAATTAGAGAAAAACTTAATGACAATGAGAGAGAAACTTGCAGAAATAATTATAATGAGTTGTTAACAACTCTAGGCCAAGCAGACGCCCAATAAAGATCTTACCTTCCTAACCACCCTTTCCTGATTTTGATAGACCTGACTTCACCCAACCTTGAGGTGAAGGCTTGGTCAATCTCTTTCCACCACAATGTGGAATCTTGCTCTAACTTTTTAGAGGTTAGAGTGAATATGGCCCTTGGAGTCTTTTCCTTAATGAAAAGGCTTCTAATTAATCTCTGACAAATTATTCCAAACAACATTGTCAAATTGGAAAACGAAGACAAGAATGTTTTAGGGCATGCTTCTATCATTCACATGTGTTTGGCACGGGGGTCGAGAGTGACCCAAAGGATGGTAAACTGATTCATTGCAAACCTATCAACATTAGATGGTTTGAGAGTGAACATAGGTAGATTGGTGAGACCCCAAGTGATAGTAGAAGACTCAAATACTAAAGCAACAACCTCAACTTGAACCACATAAACAATACCCACCCCTTCAGATGCGAGATGAGCGAACTGATGAACACTGATTATGAATGATGATATTGTGCGATCTGCATGCGTTTATTTTCCCAAAGTTTATCTATTTTTATTGTATATTTTATCTTTTAATATTTAACTGTACATTTGGTTAAACAAATTAATTAAAAGGACTTGCTAATTCATAAATAACGATGTTAGTTTTCAACATGGTTGACTATAGCCATTGATATTTGTTTACTTTGTAAAATAAAATGACGATGAACAATTCATTTGACATGACACTTGAAGATTTATCTAAACACTTTATGGTTCCTCATTGTGTGGTATTTTGACATGCACCATTTTTTCAGAACTTGCATTTTTTCCTCTAAAGTGTGTTTATTTGTAAATTGTGCATAGATTGAGGCATTTTTCTTAGTACCTTATGAGCAATATTTGTGCCTATCTTGAATTTACTTAGCTCTATTACAAGCCAATGGTTCAAAATTATTTTTTTCCTAAAATTTTGTTTGGAATTAGATAAAATTTTGATTTTTATGACTTGACAAAATATTAAGTTTGAGATTTCTAATGCAATAACAACTTTTTAAGTTTGGGGTGAGGTACAAGAGAAGCAAAAGTAGAAAATTGTTAAATATAAAATAATAATAATAATAATAATAATAATAATAATAATAATATTGTTTAAATGGATGTTTAAAATATAATTGAAATTTATCCTAAAACTACTTGAAGAAAAATCAAATTTTAACATGGAAAAATAGAAATGACACTTAAGAGAGACATTATAATTTATATCCCGTCAAACTCAGACATACTTACGATATTCATGCTTAATATTAGAAGTGACATTTTATCTATTGTCATAGGTGTTTTTTTCTTAGATGTTTTTATAAATATGGGATTTGATTACTAAAGTTTGTTAAATCTTAAGATTAAATTTAATTTCCTATGACATGAAATTATTGGCTTGATTTAAATCTTATAAATGATTTCTTGTTGTTTTTCTATTTTGATACTAGCATAATGTATTCTTAATTGTGCCATATTTGTGGAATAAGTTTTTATTCCCCACTTTCTTGCTTTGTTTTAACCATGTTTTGATTGTTGTGTGGCATTGCTTTAATAAATAAAGAGACATCATATGAGGTCAAAGTACTAGGTAAAAATTTGTTCTTTAATGATACCTTGAATGAAGAATGTAGCCTTAATTAATTTAAGTTGTAATCGTGAATAATATAAAGTATCAATTGAGCTAGGCATATATTGATATATTCTAATTCTACATTGCTTAAGTATAATGCTAGTATATGATTACATTGAAACATGGATATAAAAAGACCTAAAAGACCTTTAAAGCTTAATCACAATGCTAGCTTGATTTTGTGGAGGCATATATTTTGGATGATTTTATTTTAAATTTAATGCTGCTAATGATATTTTAGTTGTTGTCATGCAACGATGCCCTTTAATCTAATATGTAATAGTTAATTAAACTAAACAGGATAATCTCTAGGTGTATTTTGATAGGTAAAGCATGTTGAAGTTTTGTACATTCTAAACTATGTTAATAAATAAGACGTAGTTGTGTAAATCTTTCTTCATCACATGAAATTTTGTCTTGTTTGGAAATCGTTATATGATTTGTATGTAGTTAACACGTTTTCATGAAATTGAAAAGAAAAAATTTCGCATTGAAATTAGGTAAAATAATATGGAAAGAAAATTAGTTGCATGTGTGTATCCATGTTGAACCTATGATTTTTTTTCTCTCACTAACTTATCACTACCAAATCTTTAGGTTTTAAATAGATAAAACTGCATGTAGAATCCTCTTGGATTTAGGAGTTCACATTTGAAATTTATTGACATCCATGATTTAGAAAGAAAAAAAATAGATAAGCAAATTAATATTATGTTATTCTTGTCTTACGTTAGTATGCTCTGTGTGTTAGAGTTGTTATGTTAGAAAATAGAGAAGTGTAATGGAAAAAGTGAATTAAAATTTCTCTCACATGTATAGTAAATCAGAACTAGAGAATGATGATTTGTGTTATAACATTGTGAAGGTGACAAAATTTATTCATATCTTATTTATTTGCAATTAGATGCATTCTTTGATTTGATGTGTGGATAATTCATAGAATTATGGTGAGTTGATGTTGGTATATAATTTATGACTCAGTTGTACTTGATTTGAATTATATGATTGACACCCATTAAGTTCAGTGTCAGCATAACCATTAAGATCCAATTCTAATATTTCATAAAAACCTCGAACTCTAACATTTCATAAAAACCTCGAACTAAATAAATTAAAACCTGTTATTTCTAAATAAATGAACTCATGTATATGTGTTTTAAAACCTGTTATTTCTAAATTAAGTGCTATTTAATGTCATGTTATAGGTTACATTAGACAGCACTTTCTAAAGAAAATGGTTGTCTAATGTACTCTTATTAAGTTACATTAGACAACTTTCTAAAGAAAAGCGATGTCTAATATAACCTATAACAGCGCTAGTGTTATCTCATGTACAATACGACATCGCTTTTCTTTAAAAAGCACGATTATAGGTTATATTAGATATCTCTTTCTATTATTTTTTTTAAAATGTTGTCTATATCTTTAATAGCGTTGAAATACACAACTCTTGTAAGTGTTTTCTAATACTTAAAAAGTGTCATCTTAGACTTTTCTTGGTGTAGTGCCACCTTTAGATTAAGATTTCGACCACCATGAATGTCACCATTGAAAACCGAAACCACATATGAACTCCAAGCAGTTGTAGTTCACCTATATCGTATCGCTGTGATTCTTGAACCATTAGAAACTAGACAAAATCAATTTTATATTTAGATATTGACATAATTGAATTTCACACATTATAGTAGGAGAAAATTCATTTACAATTTCGATTTTCTTTGTTGTCCTGTTTTGGTACCTTCATGTCTTCTCTTAATAAACAGAACCAATTAGATACTTCTCTTGGATAATAAAAATTATAGGTATAAACTAGAAATTCTAAAATTTCTAAAGAGTAGTGATTTACTCAACTCTGACATCGTTTTTTGGTATTTTAATAAAATTTTCTAAGTGGAGGCTAAAAATTATGTTGCTGCTGAAGTTATTAAGCCAACACCTAGTGATGCGACAAACCCCTTTTTAGATATTTTAAATTAATATTTTCATATTTTATTCATGCTTTTTCAATCTTGTATTATGATTCCTTAAAGTGTTGTAGAACTATATTATGATATTTTAAGGATTAAAATTATTCTGCCTATTACCTAATTAAAGTTCCATTACTTCAATGACAGATGAAAATGTACAAGTCCGTGCTTAGATTGAATTTTCAGTATGGTAGTGATATTTACTATGTACTCCTCATATATGAAATTAAACAAGAGGAATAAATATCTATATGCATATACATCAAGTGCTTACCCTATATTGGTAAGAATATTGTTGTTATGAATATGAGGAAATCCTTACTTAATAGTAAGGTAATAATATATATATATATATAACCATGGTGGAGAATGTTGGTAAGTCATGGTAAATTGGACGCCACTTGTAGGTCATAATAATGATCACCCTTACCAAATACTACTGCAGTGTATATGACACCGTTGTCAGATATGACTAAGTTCTCTCAAGTGATCCATGTTTGAGCGACTTAGGAATAATATATGATTTATGGTATATAAATAAAGTAATGTTCCACAGATATCGTTGATATTGAATGTTATGAAAACTTTATTTTTGAAAGGTTATGTAAAATATTTAGATTGTGATGGTTGAATGATAATTCATTATAGGAGAAGTTTTCCATGCTTAACACACTGAGCATTGCTAGAAATATCTTTAAACTGTTTTATTACATCCTATGTTACTCAATTTTATATCTCACTATTTTATTTTAGGGTGATATTTACAAGTAACAATAAACATTTGAGTTAAAGAGTATATTCAGATTTTTACTTATCTTTATTATTACTTAGCTCTTTTGGCAGAACCACTGGTTAACATGCAAATTTCAGCATAGATGAATACAGATTTTAACTCAATTTAACAATTTCATGCATTCTAAACTTAAATGTTTCAAGGATTTCAACCCCTAACCTTTAATCACATACCAAGACATATACTAAACAAGATCAACACTCATGAAGACAAAACCTACAATCAATTAATCATGTAACAAAACTATTTCTTCATCAGATTAAAACAACAAAGAAAGGTTCAAACACAACTTTCTTAAACATATATTAAAAATCCCAATTCAAACAACTCACAAAACCTTATTTGATTATGAATGCAAGAAATTTACTCCCACTTCATTTCAAAACCCATTTTAAAACAAAACCTCTAACACTCATTATCTACACGGAAAAACAAATTTCAAATCAAAAGAGGGAAAAAGGAACTCACTTTATGATCTAAAACCCTTCATAATCTTGAGCTAAGACTTACTCTTTATCTCTTCAATCTACAACCTTGATTTTCCTTTTCTAGTCCTCTAATTCTAGGAAATGGGGGAAAGATGGGTTTTTGATATGATATAAGGTTTGCATGTATGATTATGGTGAGAATGAGGTGAAAAACTTAGGAGGCAGAGAATGAAGGGTGTAGTCGAAAGGGAGAGAAAAGGAAAGAGCAATAGTGGTGTGATATTAGTGTGATGAAGATGAAGGGAATGAAGAATTGAAAGGGTGATGATGGTAGTGAAGTTTCTTAACTTTTGGGTTTGTTTGAAGATGAGATAATAGATTTTGAGTAGTGAATGAAAATGAGGGAGAGTGAGAGATGGGAATTAAGATTTTTAAGAGAAAGTATAATACATCGTTTTTGGTCTTATATTAATTTACATATTTAATAAACATATTGTTTGAATAATTTCAACAAAAGTACATGTATAAAGAAGACTTAGGAGTAGGATTGTTGTAGACACAAAACTTCTCCTTTTAATTCTCCATGCAATAATTCAAAATCAGTGTAAGTAGTTTAAGACTTTAAGCCAACTATTATATATTAAGGACAATTTCTTTTTAGATATCCTTTTATTCAATAAAATCTCTATTTTCTTGTGTGATTAAATATATAATATAATATTGAAATTAGATATTTATAAAATAAATAAAATAAAAAATTGTTCCATCATATTCATATGTGCACAACATTCATGACATAAATCTCAATTTCTAGTTTTACACCTATTTTCCAATAACGTAAGGAACTTTGAATCATAATGGCAATCAATCATTGAAAATCATTACAAAGAGAGATAATTACAACAACAGACATAGATGATATTGGCATATGTGACATAAAGAAGATATCATTTTTCTTTTTGTTTGGTAGGAATTCTATGAATTTGAAATATGGATGTTAATTCCTTCGTCATCTTTCTTTTTCACCTCATATTTTTCTATTCTTGAAGGCTCATCACAATGACCATTTTTTATGATTACCCCAATAAAATTCACAAGGTGGTATTTATCCCTAGATACTGGATTTGATTTCAATGAAAGACAAAAATCCGTTATTTCCACGAGGTAAAAAAAGGGCGAGAAGTTCGTAATTAATAGTGTCGGAAACGGTAAGTGTTGGGTTGTTATAATATATAACGTTTTTGTCCTCTGTTTTATCTTCTTCGATTCGATCCGTTGTAAATTAACAATATCAATCACAAGGAATGGGATTTGAATTGTGATTTCATTGTAAAAATTAATTTTTGCTTTAAATTTTAAATTAACTCAAGATCAATTTTGGTTACATAACAAAAATACATAACGTTTTTTGTTAGTGAAAACAAATAAAACATATTATTTCTACGTGATCAGTTATTGTGAGTGAGAAATAATTAAGGATAATGATAAAGAGAATCACACAATGATTTATTTTGATCCATCCAAGGTGGACTACGTCCACTTCTAACAATTTGTGAGTTTTTCAATTAATGTGTTTTACACAAGAACGTTATTGCTTTCACACAAATTTTTTGATCAGTTACAGTTTTCACCTTTCAACCTTGAAAGGATTTCTTAGAATTACCTTTTAGTCCAGAAAGGATTTTTACACATTGTCTTTTAATTATAAAAAAGATTTTTTACAAATCACTAAAACTATCTTTAAGAATATAATTTTGAGGTTCAAATGAAATTATAAAAGAAGGTTGAAGGACCAGAATCTACTCAACACTTATTTGAGGTTGATTTTTAGCAAAAACTCAGTAAAAATATCCTTAAATTTAGTGTATGAGAACTGCAACTTTTGCTTGATTTAAGAACTTTGATTTTTCAAGTATGATTATTTTAGTGATGAATTAATTGCACTTAAAACTCTTGTTGTTGTATTCACCTTGAAGTTCTTCTTATAGGCGTGATGAAGGTTTATGACAACTCATATGTCGTTACCAGAACATTCTTGTTTTGTTACCATAACGTTCTTTCGGATATGTCCCAAAGTTTTTTCATGCCCCAACAACTATGCATTTGGGATATAT
Source organism: Cicer arietinum (assembly GCF_000331145.2). Taxonomy (NCBI): domain Eukaryota; kingdom Viridiplantae; phylum Streptophyta; class Magnoliopsida; order Fabales; family Fabaceae; genus Cicer; species Cicer arietinum. Next base: position 8,876,612 of record NC_021161.2, read on the forward strand.
CCCCCGTAGTTGAGAATAATAAAATTCCTCTTGTAAATGACTATTCTTTAGTCATTCAAGATTGAGTCTCACATGTTGCATAAAGATCTACATGTCTTACCCTTGACTTTTACTTTGTGACACTAACTTTGTTTTCCAATTTTCTCTTTCTAAACCAAGAGCATTATGTTAAGATTTTATCTCAAGAAGCTTAATGATTTTCAAAATCAACTACTTTCTCTTCAAGATACAGAATGATATGAATTGCTTGAGTAAAATGCACTCAACATGTAGTGATTATATACAAGACAAAGTAATTATTTGACCCCAAAAAAAAATCAGAGTATTTCATTAAGTAATGGTTCATTGGTTCCAATGTTACTTTTAGCTAAATGCCTAAATCATCAAGAAAAATGCTTCTCAGAAAAACAGTTTCTCTGGAATATTTATATGTGTAGACATATTTGCAAATGAGAAAAGAAATATTGCTAACACATTCAAGCAATGGATAATCAATCACAAATTATTCAGACAGGTATATGAATGTGAAATATATGTTACAATACCAGTGTGTAGTCAATCCTCGGCTGTCAAAGGTGGGAGGTAACATTCTCCACTTTCTGCACTTGTCACATTGCACCCACTCAGAATCTGGTTTGTAGACACTGTTATCCTTATCCTAAGGAAGAGAGAGAGGTAAAGTTCAGAAAACCTTCAGGTAAAGGAAGAATAAGATGACATTAAGCATTCACAATTTTAATTAAGTTACTGCTATCCAATTCAATCATTTGAAACAACCTACTACGATAACTTGAAAATCTAGCTCACATGTAGAAAGCAGCTTCACTTTAAAACAATATATTCTTTAGTCCTAAGGAATACTTAAATATGAATATTTCACATATTAATTCATAAGGGATTTAATGCATATGTTTACAAGAAGTGGGGAAAAAGAATCCCATAACATCAGAATCAGATCAAATCAGCTTAGGCAATCTAAATGAATCTAGGATGCTAGAAAATAATAACATAATTAATACTACATACAAAATACAATACAGTTAACATGAATAGAATAACAAGAATTGATGATCTTTCATAAATGATGATAGAATTTAAAGAAAAGTTTTATCAACGTAAGCGAATCAAAATTATTGTCCCAGTATTCATATGTTTTTTTTGCAAGCTACTGCTCAAGACATGCATATGCTTCACAGTCTTGGAATCCCTGCTTGTTATTGTGCACCCACCACAAACAACACATTTTAAATTAACAATCAGGAATCACACATTTTAAATTGACAATCAGGAATCAACGCAATAGAAATTGACAATCAAGAATCAACAATAATAACATTAACAATCTGAATTCATTCCGTAAATTCGATCTCACATTTTGCCTAAACAAATACACAACTGAAATGCAATAAAACCTAAACGGCTACACTGAGAGTGAGACGACAACACTTAAATTGAGAATGGACCACAAACGAGCGCGAGACGGCGACACTGAGAGTGAGGGTGACAGGTTCGATAGGGTCACGGGTTCGAGAGGGTCACGAGTTTGAGAGCTAGGGTTCCAAGTGAGTGATGTGATGGAACCGTTGATGCGGCGACGATATTCACAACGTTGAGATGGTTGAGAATTAGTGATGGGTTCAAAATCTAGGTTTCATAGTGACGATGACGAAGTGAGAGTTTTGAGATGAGGGCTCAATCTGATTTTACAAAGTATGTTATTAAGTTTTCAAATAATATTAAAAAAATTAATTTTAAAAAATCATAAACTTAGCGTCGGCACTTCGACGCTAAATATTAAAATAAAAAATAAAGTAGTGTGTGCCTTATTTTACTTAGTGACGGCGTAGCCGACGCAAATTGTTTTTAAAATTTAAAAAATTGTTACTTTAGCGTCGACTGGACCGACGCTACAGCGACGCTAACTAGCGTCGGAATCGGAGGTCGATGCTAAATATAGCAGCTAAAATAGATTTTTCTAGTAGTGTATGTTTTAAGACATTTGTTTTAAAAATAATCATAATAATTAATAAATTACAATTTAAATATAATAAAAAATTGTTCATTACTTTTGAAATAATAAAAAATAATACAGCAATCTTCCACATATTTCTAAAGTATAAAATATTTTTTAAAATTTGAGAAATTATTTTTCTAGGTTATAACGAATGGGTGTAGGTGTCTAATTTTAGACTATGAACTTAGATCTTAGATCGATAAGACTGAATATACAGTAAATTGGTGAAACAAATTTTATGAACCAAAGACACTTCACATGCTTTAAAGGTCTACCAATCACTTCATACCTACAATTCTCGTTGTTGGCGTTGGAATGCGCAAATAGGTCGTACGCACAACTGGTCATATTCATGATTGGTAGCACTAGTAGAACTAATTAACAATTGATTTATTTTTATCTATATGAACCTTCTTTTATGGGATCACTGATCGCAAAAATTGAGTTACTATCATAGTTAATTTCAAGTCAACTTAATTCTCATTTCTTTCAATGTTTACTCACTAGACTCTATAAATAATCGGTCAAATGTTTGACTTCACAGGAAGAAAAAGAAGAAAAAACAAATGACATTTCATTAAGTTGTCTATATTTTTTTATGATAATATCATAATGAACCAATTTTTTTATGTTAACTAATTCCCATGATAATACCGTGGAATGTTCTCTACCGTCCTCTCACCAGCGCCGCCACTCAAACTTTGCCGCCCTAGGCAAGTCCCGGTCGTATCTCATCCTCTCTTGCTACAAGAACCACCCTCCACTCAGATTCGCAACCAGTCAATATATATATATATATATTGCTTTTATGCTAAAATCCATACAAGACTTTATCGTTGCAAATCCTGGTCTTTCGCCCCTCAATTTGAAGCACGAATAACCCTTAATCATGTTCTTGCAAATCCATTTCATTTGCCCAATTGATTCATTTTATTGGCTCAATTTGTAGCAACAACCCAATCACATATTTGGAAGTATCAGAATTATATGTAGATGGCGGCAAAAATCGTGATTAATGTGGAACCATATTTTAATTTTGGGTTATTTGTGTTTCATCCCTAATCTGTAGGTGAGTTTTGGTAGAGCATATCTATATTTGATATTGTAATTGACAGCGGCTTATATGGTTTATGTTTATGGAATTTTTATTTTTTCCATTTATTGAAATTATATTTTTATAAAAATAGTTTACTTTAAAGTTATAATTAAGTATTATAAAAAGATATTTTAAATAATATTTTTATTAAAAAAAATTATTTTGATGATTGACTACTTCGTATCAAATTGTTAATTTTTACAAGAGTTACAAATATTTACGAGAAAGACCAAAAGTGTTAAGTTTTAAAATAGAAAACTAAAACTACAATAAAACATAACTAATATTAAAATATAACTAAAAAATGGATTATATTTTTTCTCCACCTACAAAAATAGTTAATTATTACTTGTATGATTTCATGATAAAAAAAAATACGCGAACAAAATATTTTACTAATATATAATTTCAAAGAATATTTTATTTAGATTTTGTTCTTATATCATTATTTAAAAAAAAAATATATATCTAATCTCATTGACACATTAAATATCAATGTCATAATGAATGCTATAAAAAAAAGATTAAATTTTGAAATGAGATATGAATTTTATTGGACCCTATAAAAACTTATTAAAGATATATATCAACCAAATTAAACTATTTAGCTTTTACACTTTATATTAGAAACAATGTATTCAAACAAAAATTAGAGGGAATAATTCGTAAGAAAATTACATCAATTTTTGTAGACTAAATTATAATCTAAATATCTACTATTAGAAAATCATAAGGAATAATTCGTAAAAAAATTATAAAAACAACTACTATACTTATAAAATAAAATTTTTAATCTAAATTTCAACTAATTTTTAATTATTAAAAATGTCAAACAAAATTTGATTTACTACACTTCTTCAATATATTTTTTAAAATTTACAACTTAAAATTATTATATACAATACAATATTATACATTTTATTTATTTATTAAAATTTTAAAAATTTAGCCATCAAATATTTTGGTTCAAGATCCGCCATTATAATGCTTGCTAAATTAAAATAGTTGGTGGGTTGTGTGTAATGATCAAATTAATGTATTGAAAGATTGTTGAATTTACTATGGTTTTACTTATGCATTTGAAACTTGTTGAATTTATTTATATATTTGAATATTGTTGTTTTTATTTTATTCGTGTCAGAGGTTGTTGACTTTTTTAAAGAATTGAATAATATAATTAAAATTTTAGTATCCGATAAAAATTAATATTGAGTATTAAATATATTTTTATTCAATTAAATTGTTATTGTTGTTATTAATATTTTTTTCCATAAAATAATATAAAAGTCAACCCAATTAACCCAACTAAAAAATAATAGTGTTTATTGCTAGTTCTATGAGTCAATATTTGATTTGATTGATTCTAATCATTACTCTGTTTTCGGTGTTTATTTCCTCAAAATTCTCTTCTCAACCGTTAGCGTTTAATTCAGTTTCTTTCTCTTGTTACGGTTTTTTACTCATTACAACGATTCAATGTTGAAAATTTTCCCTTGTACCCACTCATTTATCCCTATACCCCAAAAGTAAAGGAAAAATACTAAAATACCCTCATATATATAAATATTTTTTTTTTATTTCTTCATTTAACATTTCCGGAACAGAAATAACAAGCAAAAAAAAACATTCCGGAAAACTTCTTTCAAGTTTTCCGGTACACAACTTTCATTCTGGAAAACTTGAAAAAAGTTTTCCGGTACAGAACATCATTTCCGGAAAACTTGAAAAAAGTTTTCCGGTACAGAACATCATCTCCGGAAAACTTCAACGTAACATTTCCGGAAACCACCGAAAAACTTCATCCACATGTTTTCCGGTAGTTATTTGATTTTTTTTAAAAATATTTTTTAAAATAATTTTTTTGTTTTATTTTTTTTATTATATTAGTATTTATTTTATTTTAACTAATTTGTAGATCTTGTTATGGAAAGGAGTATTAATTATTAATTATGAATTATTATGGTATATTAATAGTGTATTAATTATTAATGGTATATTTATGGGTGTTAATTAATATATATGATACGTTAATTATTGACTAATGTATTATCATTTATAAAAATAATAAAATTAAAAAAAAATTAAAAAAATGGTGTATACCGGAAATGTTTTTGAGAAAGTTTTCCGAAAACACCTTCTGTACCGGAAATCTTTGGAATAAAGTTTTCCGGTAGTACAATTTTTCACTTCTGTATCGGAAATCTTTTTTAAAGTTTTCCGGTAACAACTTTCTGTACCGGAAAACTTGAAAAAAGTTTTTCGGAAATAAGGTGTGTATCGGAAATCTTTTTTGTAGTTCCGGAAAAGATGAAATTATAAAAAAAAAAAAATAATTTAAATTAATAAGGGCATAATTGTCATTTTCAAAAAATTATGGGGGTATAGGTATAAAAATGGAGGTACAGGGGAAATTTTTCTTCAATGTTCATTTGACTCAAGCCTTCAAATTCCTCACACCCTTTTGCAGAGTCCGTCTAAGGGGCCTCTCCCTAAAAAACAAAATTTTTTATTTAAAAAATGCCTCAAATATTTTTTTATCTATGAAAAAGGCCTTAGATTTTATTATTTTTAAAACTAATTTTGATAAAATTTTATATAAATTAAATAAAATATTTTATTTTTATTACAAATTATTTAATACTTATCTCAGTACAACTAAATTGATTAATTAAAACAATAGAGATGAGAGAAATATTAATTATAAATTGAATAATCATGAGATAAAAGGTGAGTGCATCATTAATAAGAGAAATACTAGTTATAAATGGAGAGATCATGAGATAAATAGTGAACATATTGTTAACATGAATTACTTGAGTGCTACAATATATACACATTCTTTTCTTATTTAACTAAAATATGAAATATTTTACATGAGTGTTTGATGTTGTCGTATAACAGTTGAAATGTCTTATTTCATTATTTGAAAAATATAGAGAAAATAGATTTAAAAATATCATTAATTTTGTTAAACAAAATTTATATAATTATTAAATAAAATATTAATAATTTATTTTAAATTTTGAAAAGATTTTATTTAATAATTTCGCTTTAGGCCTGTTGGGCCGGGCCTGCCCTTTTGTTACCACTCACATCAAAACCTAAAACAAAGGAAAAAGTTACGATTTTTCGGATTTTTCTGATATGGGTATTGGCGATTACTACAAAATACTAAAGGTGAATCGTGATGCAACGAATGAAGATTTGAAGAAATCTTATAAGAATTTAGCAATGAAATGGCACCCAGATAAGAATAATCAATACCCTTTAAGGAAACAAGAGTTTGAGGCAAAGTTCAAGAAAATTTCTGAGGCTTATGATGTTCTTAGTGACCCTAAGAAGCGTCAGATCTATGATTTATATGGTGAATATCCGATTAACTCGAATCGAATCGGTGAGGAAAATGGTGATGGAAGTAATTTGAAGGAAGATGTAGCAGTTGACGTTGTTGAGAGTTGTTTGGTTTGTACTCTTGAAGAGCTTTATAAGGGTTGCAGGAAGAAGGTTAATATTATAAGGACTGTTCCTGATGAATTTGGGTAATCTACTTTCTCCTTATTCCTTAATTATTGTTATTAAGGTTTTAAAATAGTGGTTGAGGTGACTATTGATTATGGTTTTAAATAGTGGTCTCAGTGTTCCAATATTATTGATATTGCATCGAATTGTGGTCAAATGCATCTTATGCTGCCTTAATTGCGGTTGCATTGCGTTTTTTGCAATATGAAAATGGTTGTGTGGTGGCCTTGGTCACGGTGTTGCCACCGTGGTTTGATCATTGATATTGTAAAGAATTTTGGTCAAATGCGACTTATGTTGCTTTAATTACAGTTGCATTCCGTTTTTTGCAATATAAAAAATGGTTATGTATCACCTTTATTTAAAATCCTTATTATAATAAACATTTGTTCAACAAGGCTTAATTAAGTTCTTTGGCCTAAGACACTTCTAATTCTAGTGTACTGGTTGTGTTACATTTTACTGTAAGCATTTGTAATTATGACAGAAATTTTGAATTGTCTAAAAGAAACTATTGTATCATTTGTTGCATACTGAATTTTGGATGTTTTACTTGGTAGTCGATCCCATGGTGTGTTGCCTTGGCTATCATTTGTTTTATTATCTTTTGTAGTATAGTTGCTGCTTTTTTTGTTATGCTTCACCTTCACTTGGCTATTACGTTCTTCTATTTTGGTTGGTTTAATCATGCTCACTTGCGCATGGAGTGTGCATTTAGATTTATCTTTATTAGATAAAAGTAGAAGAAAAATATGTTTGATTGATTTGTTTGAATCAGTGTTTTAAAACCTGAATCGGACGGTTCAACCGATTGAACCATGAACTGACATTGTATTTGGACATTGAGCAATTTGATTGTGATTTCATCTCGGTTCAAGTGGTTTAATGTCTGAATCAGATTTTAAAACATTGGTTTGAATATCATGCTTATTTAGTGTTGAACTAAACCAATTGAATGACAATTGCATGAACATAAAATTAGGACTACAATGTCCACTATTTCCTGCCTTGCTTTTCAATTTACTTTGAACCATAAGTTGGCTTAACAAGAACCCTTTTTTTTGTTTTTCTAAATTGCTTTTGATAGGAAGTTGAAGTGCATAGAAGAAATCTTGAAGATAGACATTAAACCAGGTTGGAAGAAAGGCACAAAAATCACTTTTCCTGGCAAAGGAAACCAACAACCAGGATCTCCTCCATCCGATCTAATATTCGTCGTGAATGAGAGACCACACTCTTCCTTCAAAAGAGATGGAAATGATTTGGTAATGATTCAAAAGATATTACTTCTAGAATCTCTTGTAGGAAAGACTCTCAACTTGAGAACCTTGGATGGAAGAGATCTCACAATCGAAGTAACCGATATTGTGAAACCAGGCGATGAGTTGGTGGTTCCAGATGAAGGTATGCCAGTTGCAAAGGAACTAAACAAGAAAGGAAACCTTAGAATCAAGTTTGATGTTATGTTTCCATCAAGGCTTACCACACACCAAAAACATGATCTAAGAATGATTTTGTTTGATGCGGATGATAACTAAACCATTTTTTTTAGTTTAATCTAATGTTTTTTTCTTGGACCGAGTTTAATCTAATGATTTTAAGTCTTAATTAACCTTGTTCTACATGAAGTGTAAATAGCTTGATATGAAATTTCCACTATTTGATATGAAATTTGTACATTATATATATTAGAGGTTAGCATAGTTGTGATTTATTTGCAGCATGATATGTAGCTTTGGTAACAAGTGTTTATCTACATTGACTGATTTCAGTTAAATAGAGTTGTCATGTTTTATATGACGTGCCTAGTTTGTAAATTTGAAATTGACATAAAATTTGTTTAGATCGGTTTATTTGAATTTATCTACTAACATAAAATTTATGCTACCATTTGATAAAGCTTATGAAAACAATTTATGACATGTCTATTAACTATTTTCAGCGTATTTCTATATCAATGTCCATCGGTTTTGTACTCATCATCTATCATTCAATTTTCACATTTAATTTTGTAAACCATTTATTTAGATGTTAAAATTTGAAAATTATTTTTCTCTTTTTTCTTATAAGACAGAACTAAGTTAGTTTGGTCTATAACATATTGTAAGTTGAAGATTTTGATAATAAGCAGAGTCAAATAACATAGAAGAATCCAATTTTATTGATAGTAGTTCATAACATATTACATTGTATCATCTTAAATGATAAAAGAATGACACCTTATTTGAGTGAATATTATGGCACCAACTTGTTGCAGCATTCTGAGCTTGTAGTGAAGGAAGAATGTACTGCAAAAACTCTGTTTGTGTTGCAGTGCATGATCATAAACTTTAGTTTCTATTTTTTTCAATCATCCTTCGTAGCTCTTCCTTTTTAACCCCAACCACTTTATCAACAACTTTTCCTTTCTTAACAAGTATGAAAGTTGGCAATGCATGCACCTCAAATCTTTGAGACACTCCCTGTAGCAATTTATATTGTGAAAATAGTAAGTTCTCAAGTGATAAATCATCATGTCATTAAAAAATAATAGCATTTATAATAGCTTTAATTAATCTCTTAGTCTTGATCTCAAATTATATAAAATTTCAGAAACTCAAATACATAAAAATCTAATTACAAGTATTTAATTAGTGTAGCGAGTTATTTAAAAATTCTCAAATAGCTTAAAAGCTGACACAATAATTCTTTCGACGAAAAAATATCTTATGTCAGCTTCTCAATTTCAACAGTTGACAGAGTAATTATAACGATTTATAAAGTTATTTTTTACATTAAATAAAAAACCAGTTAAAGTAAAGGGTGATTGGTAAACATACCATTATCTCATCCACATCAAGCTTAATGAACTCAACATGAGTGTATTTTGAAGCAAACTCTTGCATAATTGGGTCCATAAGTTTGCAAGGTCGACACCATTTAGCTGTGAAATCAATAACCATCTATACCAAAGAAAATACAACATTCAGAAACTAAATTTTACCATGATTAAGATACTAGCTAGTTAAAGATGGTAGTTACAAAAACATACCAATTTATCAGTTTCTTTGAAAGCAGCAAAATGAGCATTCCATTTAGCAGTAGAATGGAAGGTAAGTACATGGGAAGGGTTTGATGGTCTATTAACATACAAAAAGTTAAATGAGTTGGATCCCATGTTTGGTATATGAATGATAAACCAAAAAAAAAATGATTTAGGTGTATGAATGAGCAATGAGTTTGTTAATTTGTTGGAATGATGGAAAAAATGGTTGGAATATATATATAGAGAATTGTAGAATTGTGTGATTTTGTATGAAATCTGAAATGAATCAGATGCTTTACATTGTAAGCTGTAAAATGGAATCCTGAAGCTGTTAGGACAAATTTTAGAGCGTGTGCACTTGATGGAATCTTGAATGGTTGTTCTTATTCCACACATTACTTGATGTAAACATAACTAAAAAGGTTATGTTAAGGATTATTCCCAAATTATAAGGGACTTTGGCATTTTCATATAGATTACAAAAATTCATAAGTTTGTACCCAAAAAAAATCTTATAACTTTTTTTTGACTTTGTTACAATTTATAAACTTAAACTATTTTTCTATTTTATACTTATAAATATTTAAAGTTGCACTCAATGAGCTCGTTTGTTATAGGTTTAAAGAAAATGATATTTATAGTATTTTATTTTTAAAAAAGAATTTTAAAATGAAGTTTCAAACGAAAAATTGATTTAAATAATTTATTATAAAATATCATTTTGAGTTTTTATTCTATTTGTTACAATTATTTTTGGATTATGAAATTTCAAAAAATAATTAAAATGAAAAACTATTTTGAGAAGTTTTACAAATTACATTTTTGAGAGATATTTTTTAAAAAAACAAATGTAAGTTGTATTATGTTAAATCTATAATATTATTGTTGGTATTACTTTAATGACTTTCATTATCTGGTTTACTTTAATGACTTTCATTATGTTGGTATTACTTGGAGATGGAGATTTTCTCTTAAAAATAGAAGAAAAATAATTATTTTATGTTGATATTAACAACAACAAAAAATGAATAATGGTACGATAAAGACAAATAAAAAGATGATGGAAAGAAAATGAACAAAATCACTTCTACAATTGATATTGTAAAACAATTTATAATTTAAAATAACTTTTTTTTCCATGAGCAAAGAGCTAAAATGAAAATTTGTAAAAAAATGATAGTTTTTAATTATAAAAAAATATGCATAAAAATATATTAAAAAATGGGTTAAACGTGCTTTTTAGCCTTATAAATTTTTATAAAATATTATTGTTGTTTCTATAACGTTTTTTTTTTTACAAATTGGCCCTATAATATATTAGTAACTATATTTTTAACAAAAATAATTTGGTTTAGTACCTTATCCATATTTTATTCAAGACAAAAATCACATTATTCTTTATAGGAAATTTTGTCAATATTAATGACATAAAAAATAAATTTAATCCTAAAAATATTAAATGTTAGAAAAAAATATAATCTTATAAATTACTTGTGCTTATTTTTAGATAAATTACTTATGATTATAAAAGTAAACAAAAAGAATCTGACATATATATAACGAACAAACCTGACAAAAAAAAATCATTTAACTTAACTTCACATTGAAATATTGAATCGCATTATAAATTGAAAATAAATAAGAGTTCAATACATTGTTATCCTTAAAAAAATATACAGATGTGTTAAACAAATTAATTTATATAGACAGTCTGTATAAATATTCTTTATATTATCTATCCATCACAACTTTTAAATTATTAATAATATTTAATTTTTATTAAAATTTATTGTAAAATTATTTATATAATTAATTATAACTTATCAATCGTATAAAATATTTTATCATATAAAACTAAAACTACAAAAATAATAATAAAGTCCAATACAGAAATTGCACCTCTCTTCTAGAGATCTATGTGACTAACTAGACCAAACAAATTGGCCTTTATTTAAAGAAAATAAATAACTAAAATTTAAAAACATTCTAAATAAATAAAAATTACCAATAAAAATAAGTAATTATTATTTTTAAATTTTAATTCAACTGATAAATATTAATATTATTAAGTTGAATGTTTTATCTTAAATTCGAATATATTTCAAACCTATATTTATTATTTTGTCGGCAAGAACAAAAGCCAGAAGATAGTATCAAACCCCTCATTGGGCTTAATTTCCATCAAATTGGACTGATTGAACAATTTTTAGTGTTATTTTTTCTCGTATAGGCTTAGATGACAGAAAGTAGTTGACTCTTTGTCACAACACAAGCCTCTTTAGCCTTCTTGGCCCTTGATCATGACATTGAGCCTCCAGTCGAGCTTCCTTTATCTCTATTAGATCGAGAACAATTAAAAGATCAAGGACATAATTACATAAATAATGGAGCAATAGGCAAATCTACAACTTATCTACCTACAACTTGTTAGAATTAATATACTAATTCATCAATTAAAATAAATATAATCATTCTTTATTGTAGAAATCAAATAAGTATGTTTACATGTATATCAATATAAAAAAAAAAATCATAAATCTTGACAATTTTAAGATTTACAATATGTTTGACCTATTAAAGATCAAGTCTTAAGAATACATAGATTTATCGCTTTAATAATTTTTCAACAGCGAACCTGAATAGTTTTAAGTATCCTTAAATATAGATGGATGACGAACATCTATTGGCTTGTAGTTCTTTCTCAACCAGAATTTCTTATGCTTTAAACACTATTCACATAGGGAGAAGAGACAATATGCAATATCTGTTATATCGAAAATCATAGTCTTTATATGGAGTAATGGTCAATTGAATTTTCATTATTCCCAAATGAGTCGTATGATATCCACTCATAATTTTTTGACTCATATCAATTAAATAATAATTTAATTAATTATTTAATCAAAAATATGTGTAGCCTTATTCTTAATATGATCACAATTCTATTAAGATAGAAAGACACTTATTAACAAATAGCTAATATAATTATAATAGAAAATATATGCCCATATAATATTATTGAAATATAATATAATATAAATATTCCAACAGAACCTCTTTGATAAGTGGTCTACCGTATACTGATACTTGAAAATTATTTAAAATTTCAATAAAAATAGATATTGTCTCATAGAAACAGACGTTTATGCTCCTCCTCATTCTCAGAGTTGAGAAAGGGACTAGATTAATATTCACTCGATAAAAATAAAGGAAAATAAATAAGTACTCCTCAAAACTGAACTCTTCAAATCGATACTAGGAATTTATCATCTCAATTGTAACGACAACAAAGATCTTCAACTTTTACTTTCAAACAACGTCACAAATCATCATTACAATTTCAAGTGATTTTTGGGAACTGCTCCACAGTAGATCATATATTGTACTGATCCATTTAAACACTCATATTAAATTGTGCATATTATCTTAAATTATATACTTGCTATTACTTTTAATAATATATTTGTTTATATATTTTTACATATTTAAAAGTCTCGTAGTAATTAAGTTTAAGTAAAATATCATATTCAATACTTAAGAAATTCATAGATGATAGCTAATAATATATAACACTCAATAGATTATAGTATAACTTGATCAAGCATATTCCAACTCCTACTCATTGTCTACATGTTACAATGATTGTTACATTAACAATAAATTGTCTCAAAATAAATATTAATTTTAATTTTTAATGTTAAATTAATTTTTTTCAATTATATCATTTAATTAATATTATGTATATTATTCTCAAAATAGTATAGTCTACTTTACCTTTACGATAGAGAATAACACTCAAATTGTTAATAAAGGATAATTCAATCAAATTATTATTATTATCCTTTTCATCCATATTCATTTTATTAATGCTTAAATATAATTTCGATCTTTTATCTTTTACTAAATATTTGTTTTTGTCTTTTTTTTTTTAATTTCACTTTTGTCTTTTATCTTTTATAAACGACGAATATTAATCTTTTTCATTATACTTCTTTCAAACAACTATATAATTATTGTTGTTAACTGTTGAGATCTAATCTTATATCAATTGTAAAGTTAAGTTATTCATTTCAAAGAACTTAGATAAATATCATTTATTTCAAATGATTTACATATATTTCAAAAGCATGCAAGGATAATTTTTTTTCAAGTAAAAATCTATTATTTGGTAAAATAGATGTTTTTTTAAAAAAATATTATGGTGGATATATATTGACAATTGTTGAAAAGAATTCAAACGATTAAATGTTATCATAATTTTTATTGTGATAGTGATAAGAATTAAAATACATCACTTAATAAAGATAAAAAATGAAATTAATAAAATAAAAAAATAATAATAATTAAAATGAATATTAAATAAAATATAAATAACTAAAATTATACATAAATATTTTATTAATTAATATATATGAAATGAGGATAAATACACTTGTGAGTTTGATGACGTATATATCTAAAAAGATGTTAAAAAAGTGATTGGGTATGAAAATTTCGAATTTCGACCTAAAAAATATTAATAGATGAAAAGCCCAAATAAAAAGTTGAAGCAATTAATGAGGATGACGCGCTTAAATAAATATAACCAAAATTATTGTAAAAAAAAATTAAAATGTTACCAAAATCAATAACCAAAAAGAGCGATTCTCATTTGCCCTATGGTACTAAAAGCAATATTTGGATATCGACCGACAGCTTGAGCCTTGAAGGCAATGTTTGTGTTTGACTTTTGCAGCATATATACAAACAAATCTAAAGATTCTGACAGATGAGATGAGAATTGAGAGGTTCTGCTTCTGCCACCAAATTTACTTGCCATCTTTTCTCCAAAACCATACCTAAAAGAGCTGTTACACAATTGGATAGAGAGCATCTACTTTATAACAATTGCATTAATACCGCTCAAAATAATAAAATAAAACATTAAATACATAAATAAAGAAGTAAATTTAATGGTCCCGAATCTTTTTAACTCCACTACTTTCTTTGCCATACCAATGTATTCTTCTCGGCACCAAAATTTGGTGGACCATAACCTCACTTTAATTTCAATTTATTTGGTGTATGTTTAACTTGACCGAATTAAAGTTCTGTAAAACCAAATATGAATTTATATTTATATAGGGCAACAAAACTAATAGGAGATTACAAAATTATTTTTTTTCTTCCTTATTTTAATTATAATAATAAATTTGAATTAGGAGAAGTATATCCATTTATAAGATTATAGAAAACTATTTCTGTGAAGATTTATAAAAAAATTTACATATAGTCTATCAATTTTAGAATTCCGAATTTGAATCCAACTAGAGTGGATTGGATTAGAAATTTTACTTCTAATAAAAATTTGACATGATTCTTGCGATCCTTTAACTTAATTTCAGCTAATACTTTTTTTTTTTCAATTTGGTCCTTTATTAAATTTTATTACAAAAATTTAAAAATATAATGAATGAAAATATGAGTTTATTGAAGATTTGAGTTATAAATTTGATTAAATTTGTATTATATTGAAGATGATAATTAATTTTATGAATTTTGTGTGAAAATTTTGATGAATTTTTTTAAAAAAAGGATGACATTGTTAACATTTTAAAACATAAGATATCAAATTGTTTACTTAAAATTAAATCAAGAAAGAAAAAAAACAAGATAGAAATATTATCTGAAATTAAGTTAAGGGACCGAATAAACAAATATCTCTAAATTTTTTAAGGAAGTAATTTAGATAAGGAGTTATAATTTTAAGAATGAATTATAGTTCTCATCACGCCCGCTATCAACCTGTGCAACCAGAACATTGGCATATGGCCTCCAATTATGGAGTACCTCAATTTTTTTGTATAGTATACCCTAACATTTAAAAAATTGCATTTATTTCTTAATTTTATAAGTTGAACATTCTAAAATTTTATATTTGCACCTTATATCTATAATAAATACTCAATTTTCTTCGTGAAAATGTGACAACGATTATAGCCTATTGGCGCCACCTGCTATCACTAAGTGTTATAATTTTGAATCTTGATGTTAGTTTTGTAATTTTAGAGACTCGAATTTTTAGATTCGAATAGAACTTCCAAAAACATTGAGACAACCCTAATTCTGATCATCGTTGAAAGCCTGTAGACAATCAATAAATTTGATCATTGAATTGAACTAATTTTTTTATTTAGATGATATAATCCCCTATTTGATATTGGGTCTATTTTTTGTGATGGACCAACAATAAAATTTAACCCCAAATTAAAAATGTTAGGCACAATAAAATTTAAAGATAAATAATTTAATTAAGTTGAAACATATTTGAAATATTGCATGCAAGTCAAATTCGTCTCATGCATCTAATCAAGATTTGGCATATTAGATTTTAAGGTAAAGTTTATTTTTTTTAAATTGGCAATCTCAAAATCAAAATTGTTTTTGATTTTAAACGGACAACTAAAGTAGTGTGACGAAATGCAGTTACATAGTTATATGGTATTGGGTGGTTTAAAAATATCTAAGCACCTATATTCTTCTTCATCCATCCGAGAGAGGTGATTTAGATTGAGATATTTTTTAGTCTAAAATCACCTTTTTAAATTGTTTTCGATCTTTTTTTGTTGAAATAAATAGTTTTTACAAAGAGTTTGTTTCACTTTTGTGTTTTGTCTGTGTTTACGTCATTTGAATGTGACGTTAGTTCGTTATCTTGGTGTGCCATTTTTTTTGTTTTCAATTTTGTTATAACGTTTGTTTCATTTATACTTACATATTAGATTTGATCAATTACAAATTCAATCAATAACTTTGATTTTGTCAATTTGGTATATCAAGTGTGAGTGAAGAAGTTTTACATTGGATAGAAAAGTGGATGTTGAATATTATATCGGTGAGATGACCCATATACACAATGACTTAAGGTTTTGGATGAAGATGTGATGTCCAATTCAAAAATGTGGTTGCTGTTAACCTAATAATAAAATAATAATAATAATAATAATAATATATCAATAAAGAAAAATAGTTAATACTTCATTAAAAATGTAAAATAAAAAATAATATGACAGAAACAAATATTTCAAATAATTAGACAACATATGATGATTTTGAAATTAACCAAGAGAGTTCAATCTTGCATAAATAAAGCTTGGTATGAAAATAAATTACAATTTACTTTTTTCGCTTTTGGTTACACAGAAACGCTTTGCACGTCAAAAACAATCTAAAAAAGGGAAAAATGTAAATCACACAAATTAACATGTAAATGACATGATATATATTAAATAAATTTAACCTTATTCTTGTTCCTTTGTGATCAACACACAGCCTTAACCACGTGCAAAGATTAAAAGACTCAGTTTTTATGCTTCTCAATCAGCATTGTAAGCTCGTCTTTTTTTGCTCCTACCACCTTGTCAACAACTTCTCCTTTCTTCATCAATATGAATGTTGGCATTGCTTGCACCTGATATTCTTGAGTCACATCCTGTTTACAATTGAAATAAAAAAGCACAAATTAATTCCTAATACCAACTAATCATCTATAAATTTTATATATATCAAATTTATTACATCGTTTTATATCGTTTTAACTAATACAAATTTTACAAAACCGTCCGTTAAATTAAAAGTTTATATTAAATTATTTAGATAAAAAAAAATTACAAATTTAAACTATATTTTAAATTTCTATTGGAAGAGATGTTTATGTTTAATTCTCACCAAAGTCTTGCCTATAAAAAATAGTGAATTGAAAGAAAAAAAAAATGTATACCATTAATACATCCACATCAATCTTGATGAAATCAACAATATTTTTGTACTTTGTAGCAAACTCTTGGATGATTGGATCCATGTATTTGCAAGGTGCACACCAAGTAGCCGTAAATTCAACCACCATCTTAAGCCAAAAAAAAGAAAAAAAACACATGAGACAATAATAAAGAAAAATAAAAAATGAACATCAAAATAATGAGTAATCTTTAATTAATAATATCACACCAGCTTGTTAGTTTGTTCAGAAGCTTTAAGGTGAACCTTCCATTTAGCAGTGGAATTAAAGGTAAGAATGTTAGATGATGACTTTGCTGATGATGTATGAACATACTCCATGTTGGATAAATTGCCACCCATTTTGCTTCTTTCTTTTGGGATTGAGAAACAATTTTTTTTTTTAAAATTTTGAATAGAAGTTATTCTTACCTTGTTTGGATGATAGCATTCACTAAGAGAGCCTCATTTATAGGACTAACAAAGTAAAAGGAATCACTCTTTTTTTTTGTAAGGTATCAGATTCTTTCTAATTGACATGCTAGTAAGTACTTAATTCTTACAAAATAAAATTAGGGAGAGTTTTTTGATGTGATAGTGACCCTTCAAGAGGGGTAACGGATGGAAAAATTATTAGCAATAGAGATCGGATTCTAGACATTTTTTAGAGAACTAATTCAACTTTGCAACCCATATTAATGAGCTATCACAAAAGAGACTTATATCATCTCAGTCAAATCAAAAGAAATCACTAGCTCATCTCCAAGATTTATCACCATCGAAGTGTTGTGCCTCCATCTTTTCACCTTCATATGTTGATTCTAATCATTGCTAAGACATGGTCAAGATACTTTATTTTTATCAATTCATCTTTCAAATACATATTCTCTAACCTCAATATTCAATAAACTAAATCATTATATTCTTCTTGAGTCTGTTGAAATTAATTTACTAATTCATCGTATAAGACATATTTTTCGTATACTATATTGTAGAAACTTAATAGTCAAATAATTATGCTATCAAGAATAAACATAAAATTTTGATTATTTTAAAATCTATAATATGTTGATTTATCAAATATATTAGATTTTAAGATTATCTGGACTTATAACTAATTCTCTCTTTGTTGTAATATTGAATAGTATCTGAAATAAGGTCAAATGCAAAATATTACTTCATACTCATAAAACATATTGCTTCATTCATTTGCATTGAACAAAAAATATATTTAGACTAGTTAATCTCATACTCATAAAACATTGTTTTATGAATAAGTTTTTGCATCATGACATTTTCATGCATGTCATTATTTTCTTTTATCTTCAATAAAGAGCACACAAAAATAGATATGATGTTGCATCCCTGTATCTTTTCTTGTGTAAGGTGTGTGGTCTTGAAATAATGGTTACATGCAAATAAAATTAAATTGATCTCTCCTCCTTAGAAAATGAAATAGGCTAAATAATATATGAACTCAAAATCAATTGAAACTCTTAAAGAACACCTCATAGTCTTTTATTGACGAAAAAAAAAAACATCTAATCTAATGGTCAAATTCGCTGACTAAAGTGATTGACATAATCAATATTTTTTTTTTCACGTAGAAAATTAATTTTATCTCTCTTTTAACCATTCACTTAGTGAATATGCATGATATATATGTCTCTACTCTTCATAAATCCAATAAAGTGTTTGGTCTCACAAAAAAAAAGTTAAGAAAAAAAAAAACCAAATACATGAATTTATTAATTTTTGTCTTAAATTAAATGCACAAAATTAAATGTCCAATATTGATCATAATCCAAATTACGTTGGTGAAGCATATAGAGTACAAAAATTTATGATGCAAGAAAATACACGTTGGTGTATATATAGAAACAGGAGCTAATTTGTACTCATGATGATGAAGGATGATATGTTTTTGCAAAAACAGAATGAATGTTGCCTATTTGCTCTGCTGACAACAGTTTTCAATCACTGTCAGTAAAAATTAGTTTACACTTACAATGCATTATACTTTTTTTCTAAAGAAAATCTAAAAGTAATTGAGCTCTTGGTGACCACTAATTAAGAATATTCCATTATGATAATTAGTTCAAAGGCATGCGAGAAAAGATTATAAACTAGAGGTCTCCATTAAGAATGTTTTAAGGTTATTAATTAAATGAAAGAAGTTTTGACGATATATTCATAAATCGAAAGGTTTTGGTACATTTGTTTTATAAATTAATAAATTAGTAATATTTTTATAAATCAAAGAGATATTTGTCGATTATTGTATTTAAAAAAAATATTATTTCATAAAAAATATTATATTATTATTTGTAAGCATTATACTAATTTTTTATATTTTATTATAAAATATTAAATATTTACTATTATGAATAATAAATAATATTTAGTTATTATAACCATATAAATGATAGAAAATAATTATTTTTCAAAGCAAAATTTATTTACTATAAATTTAAAGACAAATATGTTGGTACATATCAAACTCACTTATATATCGTAGAAATTCTCTTAAATTAATTATCATTCTTTTATTATATAATAATTATCGTTTTAGGAAATAAATTTTGTTCTAAAATAAGTGTCTTTTTTTTTATGTAACATTATTTAATTTATTTCAATTTTAAATCTAAATCAAGTGTCATTATATTTCATGATACATTTATAAAAAGTATTAATACCCTATAGTTAATAAAAATAAATTTATAAAATTTTTATGATTATTATTAATTCATTTATGATTTTTTCAATTTATGTGAAAAAAATTCAAACGACCTTTATTTTAAAAGATAGATGATGAATTAATTAAATGGTAAATTTTAGGTTACTATTAAAAATGTTATGGATAAATTTATTCACACCTAAATTAAATTAGTTATGTATATTATACAAACTTTTTTTCTTATAAAAAAAACAAATTTAACATAATTAATGAAGTACGTCTGGATGATTTTAAAGACAAGATATGTTTTACTTAATTAAATTGTACCTTTTTTTATTATGTCAAACACCAATGAGCTGTCTCACAATTTGTCAAATTAAAGTATGAGCTGTCTCACAAGTCGAATTGCGGCTAGTAACTAGAGGGCATCATCTTTATAACAACGGTATGAGTTCATCGCTGAATATATATTTATTGAAAGAAAAGAAAAAATAATATTAAATTGATAATAAAATATCTACACAATAAAGACCTAGCTCCCTGTCCCTCACCTTATCTTTTAAGATGCTATTATTCATATGTTTTTGTGGTTTATATACCTTTCAAAATAAAATATCGGTTAAATATCACTTGTAGTCCATTAACTTAATTTCAGTTAACATTTTAGTTATTTAATTTTTTTTATTTGGTCATTTATCTCTAACAACATCAAATAAAGAATGAAAATATGAGTTTATTTGAAGATTTGTGTTACGAATTTGATAAAATTTGTATTATATTGAAGAATATAATTAATTTTATGAGTTTGGTTTGAAAATTTTGATGAATTTTTGTAAAAAAAAAAAAAAAGATAACATTGTTGACATTTTAAAACATAAAAGATCAAATTGTCACTTAAAATTAAAATAAAGGACCAAATCGAGAAGAAAAAAAAAAACTAAAACGTTAACTGAAATTAACTTAGGGACTACAAGTGGTATTTAGCCTAAAATATAAACAAAAATATTAATTAAAAACAATAATATTTTTAAGAGTAGATTTCAACCTTATTAGGCTTTGGCTTAATCTATCACACATCTAAGATCTTCATTGATGCATAGTTTTGTATATCACATTCGGACACAATCTATATGATTGATCGGAGTATATATCAAACAACGATCTATTAATTTGATTAAATATATTGTAATGGTATAATCGTATCCACGATTATCTTTTTTCAATGGTCTCACTATATTAAAGTTACTCTTATCGGAAGTAGGGTACATATTCATTTATACACTTTACTCCCTTCAATTCTAATTGATTTATGCGTTAAAGTATTTGTAAAAACACTTCATCTAAAGTGACTCTACCGTTTATCTAAAACGTTAAACATCTCCGACCATTTTTAACAGTCCTTTTCCGATCAAAATCAAATACTTCAATTTTTCATTAGTTATGATTTTTATTTTTATATATATTTCATTCTATAATAATATAATCATATTCTAATTCAGCTCTCAAACTAATTTTAAAATAAAATACCATAGTTGACGCATGTTTTTAGGAGTTTAATCATAGGTGATAAATGATAATTGTGATTTGTTGAAAAAGCACAACATCATTTTTTTTATAAACAAATATATATATTAATTTTGTAATTAATTTATTATGAGGAAAAGAATTTGCAAACAGTAGAAATGTAACTCTAGACGTCATTCTTAATACTCATTCAACGTGACAATCTATACTTCATCCCAATTTTGGATTGAATGAACTATATATCTATAGTTGTTAACTTGTGTTAGTTTCTTTTAACCCCTGATCAATGCACTTGAAGAAAAATATAAATCAAAACAAAACATGTACACGTATTCTATGAAGTTGAGGATATAAAAAGGTGGATCATAATTTTATCCAGAATATATTAACGTTTCTATGTAAACTATATATTATGTATGGTCGTAAAGAAGATTTTACTTTCTTTTTCATTTCTTTAAAAAATCTTTTTTCCTTTTGCTTTTGCTTCAACAATTGTGTTGGTTGGTCAGTAATAATTGGCTTCTTCGAGAAGATCTTTGGTGATATGAGTAAAATATATAAATTTCTTTATATATAGTATTTGAGAAACATTTCTTTTAAGGAATATAAATATTTCCTTGTTTGAAAAAGTCTTCGGTCTTTATGCTCTGCTCCTATTAAAAATTAGATTTAAAGGGTGTGCGCTAAATGAGATTTATACTGACATATAATAAAATTTACTTTATGTCACTTCATACACAATTAGTTTAAAAAATACTATACTTGAGTATGCAATAATATAATAAATAATAGGCTGTAATTTAATTCAAGTATAAAAAAGGTGTGCACATACTATACATCTCCTTTAAACCTTGATAACATTTATTTTTCACTTATTTTCTTATTTTTAGATATTCAAATAAAAACAATAAAAGATGTAATTTTCATTATTTTACATACAAATATTTAAAGAAGAAAAATATCAAACTTGACAAGTCTTCAGAATTTCTCAAAATTGTAACTTATTTTTTTCTTTCAATTTTATTAGTAATAAAGAAATAAATGAGACTAATTTTGTCTCATTGATTTTATATTAATTATCATCACATTTCCTTTGTGAACCCGAGGATTAAAGACTAAAAAATATATTAGTATATCCATCATTTAAAATAGATATATAGTGTTATGTATCTAGTCCAAGATTAATTAATTTAAAATTTAAAATTATATAAAAATATGTATGGTCAATTTAAAATAAATTTAGAAAAAAGGGAAACAAAATATAATTACAAAGTCAACAAAAAAAATTATAATTTTTTAAATGGATTAAAATTTAAAATAACAAAAACATAAAACTACACTAAAAGGAAGAAAATGTAAATGATTTACCAAAATAATAAATAAAATAAACATATAATGAATTAAAAACAAAAATTGAAGTTCATAATGATATTTGTTATGAAATGAAGAAAAATAGGATCAAGATATTATAAAATATTGAAATATAAAATAAATATAAATCATATAAAAATGGATAGATATATAAAAATAATACTAATATTCTTTGTCTCACCCTTCACATGTAACTCACATTGATGACTATAACCAAAATATTCGTCATATTCAAACATTATAGTATGAAACATTCACTTGTGTTGAAAATAAAGTTCAATATATAATATTATATGATTTTTTTTTTCATTTTTAATTGATAATCACTCTTTTGTTCAAACAATTAGATGTCTAGACTTTATTTCTAAAATATTCTGAAAAATATTTTCTTATTTTTACTACTCAAAGAATATTGCTGATTAACATAAAAATAGATATTTTTTTCTTTCAGATTGTTTCAATTTATACTAAAATCAAATATACTTATAATTCTTATAAATCAGTCTAAAATTCTACTTCTTCAAGAATTGTATTACAAATTTAAAAAAAAATGAAGATCAAGGTAAATTATAGCGTGCACAATCATATAGAGAAACTTGAATGTTAAATTCTTCCACAATTTATTAAGACTATACAAAATATATAATATTGATGTTTTCTATACAAATTTTATAGTGAAATTTCCATACATTAAATATAAAATAAATAAATAACATGAGAAAACAAATATATCAATAAGAATATAATTAGTCATGAATCGCAAAGAATAAAAATATTAGGCTATTTCTCTAAGAGTGAACATGTATTTTTGATTAAAAAGAATTT
Source organism: Cicer arietinum (assembly GCF_000331145.2). Lineage (NCBI taxonomy): Eukaryota > Viridiplantae > Streptophyta > Magnoliopsida > Fabales > Fabaceae > Cicer > Cicer arietinum. The sequence goes on from NC_021161.2 coordinate 8,900,418, forward strand.
AATAATTTTCAATGAAGTTATGTGTAGATTACCACCAGTTTATTAAGGTGACATGAAGAATAAATATCATTTATTTAGGATAGACAACTTTATGAATCAATTGAGAGGTGATTGTGTGTTTAGTACTTAAGATAGATATGAGATCATCTTGTCATCAAATAGATATGAGATCATCTTTTCATCAAATTTGTGTTTGCTAGATAATATGTTATTGAGTTTTTATATTTATAAGATAATGATAATTTAGTCTTTTTATGTTTTACTATATATTTTGTTTCTAATTTTTGAATTCGTAAGATTTGGTATTTTTATTGAAATTCTAACCGTATTTTATTTTTTCTCTTTGTGTAATTCTCTATATTATTAATAGTATTAAGTCTAAAGATATTTCGAAGACGACCTTTGAAATCCGTCATGGCCATAAGTATTTGTTTAATTGCTTATGTCCTTTTTTTTTATGCAAATTAAATACTAAATATCCAACTTTATAGAATTGTGCAGTACACATGGATTGATATTTAATTGAACACTAGATTTACATATAACACAAATCATACTCATGACTAACAACAACACCAATTTAATTAGTGTCTTATTTTCTCTACGGTACTTAATTACTTAAGTGATACCTTAGTTTTAAAATATAAATAAAATATTATCAAACATTAATATATTTAACTTAGATAAAATACATTCATTTTATTTCACTTAATTTTACTAATATTTTAAGACAAATAATTAGTATTTTTTTATCAATATACTACTAAGTAGTATGTCATGAAGTCATCGTGACTTTATTACAATGCAAGAGGATCAACACACACTCAATTCTTATGTTTCTCAACCAGCTTTTGCAACTCCTCCTTTTTTGCTCCCACCACTCTTTCAACGACATTTCCTTTCTTAATTAGTATAAATGTTGGCATTGTTTGCACTTGGAATGCACGAGCCACCTCCTATTTCCATTTGTACATTAGTAAAAATGTTGCATATAGTTAAAGATCAAGTAAATTAAAACGAACTAATCATATGTGTATATATATAAACATCATACCATTAACTCATCCACATCAATCTTAATGAACTCTACATCTTTGTATTTTGCAGCTAATTCTTTCACAATTGGGTCCATGTATTTGCAAGGTCGACACCAAGTAGCTGTGAAGTCAATCACCATCTTTGACATATTAAGAAAGTAAATTAATCAATTCATAAGATCCTGAATAGAATAATATATCGGGTAAATAGACATTTTAGTTCTCGAGTATATATATGTCTTTGTCTCAATAGTATTTGAATTTATCAAAATTACAAAAACATATGTAAATATTAATATGTCTTTTGTTAGTATTTTTTTGTTTTTCAAATATATCTTTAGTTAATTAATTTTATTCTCAAATGTATTTTTTATTTTCAATTTAACCCAAAAAATTATTAACGAAAGAGATATTAGAAATTTATTTACAATTTTAATATATTTCAGAAATATAATAACAACGCTTCAATTGCTTTGGTAGTAATAAAAGTATTTTCATTTAAATCCCAAAATATATAACTAAAATTATATTTAATTTTAAAAATTTCAAAACATAAAATAAAAAATTACCCTGAATTATATAATATCAAAACTTATTACCAGTTTGTTTGTTTCTTTAGAGGCCTCAAAGTGAGCCTTCCATTTAGCTGTGGAATGGAAGGTGAGGATTTGTGATGGCTGCGTTGATTTCTCAACAACAGACTCTAAATTAGAAAAGTTGGCTCCCATAATGTTGATTTGTTTTTTGCTAATAAAAAAAACTAAAATTAATGGGAGAGTTTGTTTGTGTAGGAATTGTTGTTATTATGTGTGAATTTTGTGAAGGACTTTATATAGAGTGATAATGTATTTATAGACCATAATTATCATATTCTAATGAAATCAATCACATGATAAAAACAAAATAAGAAAAATAAATTAAAGGAAAACAGAACAACAGCACGCATCAGATTCTTGGTGGGACCATCTAATAACACTTTCTTCTCATTCTCATGACAGCGGTATGTCTCTCATTTCAATGTCTACATTTTAAAATAATTTATTTAATTTTTTATTAATTTGTTAAAAATTAAATTTTATGTAATTATACTATACGCTGACGGACAAATTCATTTGACTACCGTTAGAGATGCTCTAAAATAATTCTTAACTTTATAAAAATTAAGAAAATATACTGCATACACTCTAAAGCCAATTCACACTTACATCGAGTTAGAAATAAACAAAGTGATGTGACATATTAATAATGTGATATAAAATAAAAAATTGTTGGAAGAGTGTATAAAAATTAATGATATATAAATACAAAAGTTGCAAAAATTAACGTTATAAAAAGACATTTTGTTTTTCTCTGGTTTTTTTTTCTAACTTAAATTTTGACTTTTTGTTTCAATTTTTTTAACTCGCCCATTTTAAATAAACCAAACACATTGAACGCTTTCAATTTTTATGAAGACACTCACGTGCTTAATAACGAGTGAATAATATCGAAGTATGGGTTCCGTTAAAAAGAAAATTAATTTGAATCATGAGTCTCATCAAATTAAATCAAAGAATAATTAACTCTTTTAAAGTTAGGGAGTAACAGAGTAAATTGAGTTGTAATATGTTTACACTCTATTTCTATTTTGTTTCATAATATTTGTGACATTTATAAAACAAAATATCTTAAGAAAACTGTAGTTATTTAGTCTTCAATGTAATTTTAATTTCATTTTCAATTATATCCTTTAATTAATAGTAAATACTTTACTCTGAATTTATTATCATTTTCCTTTATATTTATAATAATTAGAGTATATAATAGTTAACAAAGATAATTTGATAAAATTAATATTTTTTCTTTTGTTCATTTTATATTTTTAATTTAATTGTATTTTTAATCTACTTATTTTAATATATTCATAAAAATAATTCTCTTATTTTAAAATCAAATTTTTTTATAGCTCTATTTTCATATTTGCTACAATTTTAGTCCCAAACCATAAATTTTACCTAAAAATGGTGATATGTTATTCTAAAAGATATTTTTTTTTCCTTCAAATTTACAATAGGAACTATGAATCACTATTTTTTAAACTAAAAATCACTATTTAATATGTCAAAATTCTAATTTAAAATTTAAATTATAACAAATATGAATTAAGAGGACTAAAGAGTTTGATTTTAAGATAAATAAACTATTTTTGTGAATGTAAAAAATTAATAGATTGAAAATACAACTAAACATTTTTTTTATTTAACTCTCATTTTTAACTTAAGATCGCTAAATACTCAAAGTTAATTACTTAATTTATTTTTAATGTGTGCTGAATTATTTTGACAAATATTTTTATTTTCAACTAAGTTGTAACATATATTGCAAATGTTAATCAGTCAATCAATATAAAAAGATACCGGCTGATATTATTCCCCTTTAAAAAAGAAGGGTGTTGGGAAACCAAAGAAAATATATAATTTTTCACTCAAAATTGTCGCATACAAACTTATATTTAAAGATTGAAGCAATTTGAAGAACCGGTAGGGTCAAGTAAGGATAACAAATGATATTAAACTCTATGACTTTTTTATATATATAAAAGTAAACTCTCGGACTTAGAGTGCAAGTCATGAGAAATACTACTCCATTTTAAATATAAATAAATATTGATGAAATTGATGTGTTTAATTTAAAATTATAATTAAATATTTTTTTTTTGTTTATAATTGAAATAAAAAAATATTTATTTGAGTACAATCTCTATTCAACAATATTTAGCACACATGTAAATAAAAAATAAATAATAAATAATCTAATCATATAATTCAATTATTTTTTACTTATGTATATGTAAATATTATTCAGTTAGGTCCAGTCGAGTATTTCTCAGAAATCATTATCATATTCCATAGGATGGTTTTATTTTATTTGAAATGTAAAACAAAAAGGAAGATTTAAAATTTAAAACAGAAGAATATTAATAACACTACACATATTACATTACACTTTTTTTTATTGACTAAAATTCATATGAATAACTATATAAATTTTAATGTGTATTAAAAAATATGAGTTTATTTATTATTTAATCATAACAAAAAAAAATTAAAAATGTTAGGTGAATTGAACGATGACAAAGGTTGTATTGACATTCTGCGTGAAGAAAAATACATATATTCTGCATTTGTTGGTGGTGTTTTATTATGTCATGGGATCTCATTCCAATCGGCATTACTTCATGGGCTACCTTCAAGTGGTTGAATGAAAATCAAGATTATTTTAGGTTCTAGAGTTTTAACCACGTCATCACTTGTATATATTAAATAATTAAGTGAAAATAAAATCAACTAAACAAAGTGGATATTGAATTATTGATAGAAGATTTAGATGCTCCATCCATGTACTGCTGGATTTATTAATAGCTTGTTTGGAAATTGTAATTTCCACAATGAAGTGCTGCGATTGTGCTGAAACTAGAACCAGTGGTTTTCAATTAACCGTGTATTGTGAAAGTTAAGAGTGTTTGCATTCAAATCTATTAAAAAAAATTATAAATATATTTAACAAGTAAAAGAATAGCAAAAAATAAAAAATAATTAAATATGTTTACATCTTTTATAAAATGAAAATAAATTTGTATTATTTTTTAAAATTGAATCAACCTACATATAATTTGAAATTTATTTATTTTTTATTGGTATCTAAAATATTCCATTAGCCTATAATTTGTTATTTTAATTTTTATTAATGTTTATTTGTTTAATTTAATAACTTTTGTATATTCATTTATTTCCAAACATAATTCATCAATGTTATATTTTATAAATTTAATTTAAAATGTCGTCTAAATCAAAGTGAACTACAAATATTTTAACCTTTTAAATTAGATAATTGTTTACTTTATAACTGATCTAAACACCACCAACACGCAGTAATTACCTTCTATTTGTCTTTCCTAAATGGTTTAGTTTGTATAGAAACCACGCCACCACTGATTTCTTATGTTATAGGAAAAAATGATACGAGAAAGAAATCCATCTTGTCTTGTTATTATGTAAACAGTTGAAATTGAAAGTATAAGTTAACCAGCATCATGCCTCCTCCTTATGTTGTCTATCACTTACTGGAAATGTGTATTTGGAACCTATACTCTTCAATTAAATTTGGCAAAATTACGAGGGTCCAATGCACAAAACATTTGAATGCTAACGCCAAAAGTCTAAGAATATAACATTTACGAACATAACACAGAATAGTTTCTTCCTGTTAAGATTTGGGACACCAAGGTCAACTAGCTACTGGACTACAAAATGGCGGAGTCTGGATGTTGAAAGTTATCAAACAAAATTGTTCAAAACATGTTTCATGCCAGACGAGAATAAAAAGGTTCACCTCCACCCAATTATAATAACAAATACTATCAACAACTCATAACTTATCAAGATTGCACTCCAACATCACCTGCAACATGATTAACTTGACCACCTGCACCATGGTTGTTATAGTATCCACCACCTCTGCCTCCTCTTCCTCTGTTGTTGTTATAATAGCTCCTTGGATAATAATTTCCAGGCTGATCATTGAATTGGTTACGGCCATTCGGGTACCCTCCTCCTCTGCCTCCACCACCACCACCACGACCTCCACGACCATTTGAATAACCCCTCCTACCACCTCCACCACGACCACCTCTTTGATTCTGATAACCTCTCCTGGGGTAATATTGTTGCTCCATTGCCTCTCCATCTGGTTGATTGTGTTCCATATCCACCTGCGGATTCGTCTGCTGCTCGTGTTGGACCGATACCACCTCCACTGCAATTTCTCCTTCTACTTCATCCTGCAAGAGAAAATCCTTTGGCGTCATATCAAGTTCAATGTAGACAAGATATATACACCAAAATTTTACTTATACATACCTTCTGAAACTCCCCATCAGGGCCAGACAGATCATCTCCAGATCCTTGTACTTGAAAATTTGCAGTTCCTTCATCCTACATAATGCATATGGAACTTGTAAGCTATATAAGTGTGAAGCGTCGGGATTTATTTGGCCTTGATCAAAGACAATAATAAACTTCGCTCTCATTTTAAAATGTTTTTTTAACCAAATGCAAACAAAACAGGGAGAACTTGATAAAAACTACTGTTAAAAGTCTGACAGAATAATTTGAAAAATAAGTAACAAACAGAGAAGCTCATTTACCGATAAAAGTGATGGACTCATTTATGATAACAAATAAATAAACAATTTCAAATAGAGGTGAAAGGGTAGATCAGCTACTAGCAAAAGACAACAGTTAATAATTAGTTCACAAGGCACAATGTCTTTGTCATTCTTCTTTTTCAACGCCTAACTTCTCAGTCCTCCCCCAACAATAACATTTGGTTATTATTCAAATGTGTTATCCACAATTATCCACTCAACTCAAACAGAGTCTTGATGTGAAGTTTATGCAACTGAAAATTCTATAATTTCTCAAATATGAATGAGGATTATTGCACATCCAAAACACCTTGGATGTTATGTCTCACCTACCACCTTGAAAACACCATACCATCATCATTAAACAAATGAACTTACAAGTAAGATAAAATGAAAAATTCTCAAACAAGTAACTAGAAACTACATATTTACAAAATTCACAAAAAGAAACAAATGTTAAAACCCAAGAGCTAAACAACATGCCATCATTCTTAACATGAAATTTTTATGATAAAGATCATATGTTAGAATTAACATGACCATCAAGCTGACAATCTCTTTAAACAAGAAAACCATGGAGTAGTGATGTGCCAGGTTTCCAATTTATAACATCAATCGCAACTTAGAAAAGGTGCATTCTATGTTATGATAGGGGTTTGAGAGAAAAAAACTAATATGGAGTAAAATATAAGGCACAACGAAAGCATCAGCAAACATTGAACAATAATATATGACTTCCTGTTATTAATAATACTCTTGAAGGACCAATGAAAACCTATTTCTGCATATGTTTTAAACATTATACTATTGATATAACTCTCACCAATGCAAACCCCAAATCAATGAAAATATTAGCAAAAACTGAACATATAAATAGATGAATATATGTTTATATGCTTATATGCACAGTAGTCAAAATCGCAATATTAAGTTCGCACAGTTCTACAATTTTTGGAGCTGTAGGAGATTCCAATCACATAGAATCGCTGCAATTGAACCCTAATACACATACAATGGGATAAAGCCAATGAAAGTGAGATGGGTTATCACTTAATAACACTGACCATAAATTGATGGTCAAGATTAATCTCACTCTTAGAGCCTGCTCTCATCTACCATTATTGAGTGTTTTTGTGTGTAAAGTAAATGCATCCCCTAACAAGTTATTCTATGCCACTCCAAACCACATTAACACAATGAGGGGAAGGGGATGGAACCTTGTGAGTTGGCTACGCAACAACAGATAGACACATACGACACTAAGAACATATGCATACCCGTGCTATTAAACTCCTCAGAATTATCAACAATGATGGACACACATGACACAAATATTGGAAACACTTCATATCGGATAAATGTATTGGATAAAGTGATAATAATTCTTGAAAATACATAAGATACGATAAATCTAGAAAGCTTAAGTGATATACATAAAAAATCGCAACATAAGAAATATAGAGTAGCAACTTTATAAAATTCACACTAAGAACATACCTTTTACACATTAATTTGTAAAACAAGTATGCAATTTCGGTCAGATGACATTGTTTTTAACTTCAAAATAAAAATCAAGATAAAGGAAACAAGATACTGTAGCAAACATAACTACTGTAATACACTAAGAACATATCTTTTAAACATTAATTGTAAAACTAGTATGCAATTTCAGTCAGATGACACTGTTTATAACTTTGAATAAAAATCAAGATAAAGGAAACAAGATACTGTAGCAAACATAACTACTGTAATACAAGAGTCATGCTTTGAAACAGAATTTGGTATTGAATAGCACAGTAAACATAAATAAAGAAAAACAAGTATTTGCGCTTCACAAATCAATACACACAAATCCACCAGATATATATGTCAATTACAACAGATATATAAAAAGAGATAGTCACAGAAATTGCTGATGCAGAAAAAATCCCTTTAATAACTATAGCATGTTATTTTCTATTGAAGTATTAAATACAAGGCTTGCGCCAAAATAGCACTTGCAAACACATCTGGCTATAACTGAAGACTTGATTCACATAAAACTATAATATATGATATGCAAACATGCTTTTTTGACAAAAAACAATAAAATATTCAATATACTTAAACAGGTCAAAATGCAAAACAATGTAAGAAATACAAAATAGAGGCCAGAACCTTCAGTCATGCATTCTTCAATAATGGCATTGGTTCTAAGCTTTTAATAAAATTGTCATGGGTTGCACACTTAGCAGATTAAATGTGAAAACAAAATTCAAATCAATTTAACTGTTCACGATAATAATGTACTTGACATATACATATTACAAACCATTAGGTTACTAGAAAATGTAACATAACATTTCAAATGCTGGTAGATAACACTATTTTTCACATAACAATACATTGTTCACAATAGAAAACAAATTATCAATTCATTTCACTACCCTTTTATAGCTTAGGCACAGAGTACAGTATCTATCAGTTCCCCTCCTGCAACAATTTAGAATAATTATCTGAAACAAATTTGTAACTTGCCAACTTTTATTTATATCAACAACAATTCACAAGCACAGATTGAAATCAACAGCATTATTCTCAAAAACAACTTCATCAATACAATATTCTTCCAGGTTGCAAGAAAAAGGAAGTTTAATAATTACTAAACTTCGAGTAGTGTTCTTCTGGAATAACATAAGAGAAGCAAGTTTATGGTTTTCTTCAAAGTTCAAACTCATACCCACAATGATCACACAAGAGTTCTCAAAGCAACAAACGTAAGAAACAAAGAACAAACATTCTACCCCCTCGTCCCTCATGTCCTACCTATAAGATCACAAATAAGAATGACTTTCTAATAAAAGTGTTCTCACTCTCAAACAACAATTTATCAAGCCAAATAAATTAATCTTGATAGCCAAAGTGTATAAACCAAGCAAAACATTAAAAAAAAAAAATACAAGTACACAGCAGTTATGTGTGGGTTGATGGAAAATAGACAGAATGTAGTAAAAATGTAATGATATGATAACTATAATTTGGATATTCAAAATAGGATAGAATATGAATCAAATGAAACCAACTGGAATTCCATCGAAAACTCTCTTTATTCCACCCCCATTTGGTTCCCTCTCAATTTGATACAGAAAAAACAAACTTAACACACAAGCAAAAAAAAAATCATAAACAACCTATCCAACAGTTATTATACCTTCTCCTCAGGCTGAGAATCAGAACCTTCAACAGAAACCACAGAACCATGCACCGGAACCTGAAAAGACGCATAATTTCCAGCAGCAGCAGCAACTTCGACCGTATCTTTCATCTCAGGAGTAGTTGTAAAGTACTCCGAAGACATAATCTTATTCAACTTCTCCCTCAAACCAGCATCTACCCAAAACAAACAAAAATATTAATCAACAATCAATACAACAAAGACACACAAAAAATGAACAAAATTTCAAACAATACAAAAACCCTACATGTAACATCAACATTGGGATCAATAGGTTGTTCAGCCCTAGAAATCCACAACTTAGCATGTTCAATGCATCTCCGAAGTGCGTTCTTATGCGAAAAGCTCGAATCAGCAGGTCTGGAGATCAACAACCCAAACAACGCCGAGATCGAGTCTAAATCCTTTTCGCCGAGCAGATCGGTTGCATCATCAGTAACATAATCATAAGTCAAACAACAACCACGCTCATGCGTTCTCGTAAGCATCGTAGAAGTGAAATCGTTCTGCGATTTCACTTCAAAGAGTGAACCGAAATAAAGCAAATTGATAACATCCTCAACGACATCACCATTTTTGTTTTGGCTTTCGTTCAATCGTTCAGATACCGGCGCCGAATTCTCAGGTAGGGTTTCGCGTGTGTTTTGAAGTGCGAGGTCGAGTTCTTCTGTTAAGGCAGATGAAAGAGGCTGACGAAGCTTCTCGAACTCGTCAATGAGAGCGAGAACGGAGGATTTTGAACGAAGAACTTCTTCTTGTTCTTTGTTGAGTGGTTTTCCTTGGGATTGTGACTCTTCCATGGCGGTGATTCGGTTGAGTTTTTTCCGTAGGGCTCGGAGGCGTTTGTTGATTAGACTCATGACGGGACCGTCGGTGGTTGTTGAAGCCGCCATTATCAACTGAGAACCTCCGATTTCCTTTAAATTAATTAGTCGCTGGTTTGTGGTGGCGCCGCTGTTTGCGGCGACGGAGGAGATAGATAGAAAGTGATTGAGTAAGTGTGGTTTTGTGAGTTTGTTTACTTCACTGTGTGAGTATATAAAGGGTTAAGGGTTTTTTTTTTTTGGTGATTATTAAATGGAACCCAGTGGGCTCGGGCTTATTGGAGTTCTGGACCCAATCAAACCTCCACGCAATGTTTACGTATGCCAGCTGTTTCAAATGGATAACTGGAATCATCTCGAAGAAATCAGAGAAAACGATACAAGGGAATCAGATTTTTTTTAAGGTTAGATCCATGTTTCTTCTAAAAAAAACTCCATCCATGTTTTATTTTTGGAATTTAGATTTAGATTAGAATTAGAATACTTTATTCTCTTTAAAGTATATATTAGATTTAATGTTACGATTTTATCAAGAAAAAGTAAATAGGAAATTTAATATGACAATTCTATATATTTATATTTCTAAAATGTCATTTGAATATATATTTGTATTTGACTTTTTATTCTTTAATAAATTAATAATAGTAATAAACAACATAAATTAACACTATTAATAAAGAATATGTTTAAAATATATTATTAATATTTTCCTTTTCAGTTTACCATTCGTTTATATTATTTTATTTGCTGTTTATATTTTTTATCAATAAAAAAATAATTTAAAAATAAAAGAATTAGATAAAATAACTATTATAATATCTTAACAACTTTCTTTTATTTAAGAGCCTATTAAAGGGAGTTGTTAACTTATTTTTTTTAAATCCAATATTAGAAAAAATAGAAAGAAGTTGTTATTAATTTATGTGTAAGCTGTAAAATATGATGAGTTTGTTAATTTATTTGTAAGTCACAAAATATAAAGAAGTTGTTAATAAAATAGAGGAAAGATTTATACCATAATGAAGTTAAGATGCAGATTGGGATCATGAAGGAGAAACTCAATGAAGTTCAAGAATTTCCTTGGAGAAAAGCTCAACATACACTATACAAGAGACATTAAAGTGGTCTCTTATTATATATTTTATCTTTGGTCCTTTGTCGGATGTTGTATATATACTCTATATAAATCGGGAACTAATCATTCCTTTATTACCAATCTGCAAAATATGAATATTATATCAATATTATCAATATTGTATTGAAGTTAACTACACTAGTTTGATATTTCTGTGTGTTTGAGTTCAAATTTGAAACAAATCAATAAATTCTATATGTATTAATTTTAATTTAGTTTTATATAATTTAAGATAGATTGTTCAATATTCAAATCAAACCATTAAATTCTTTATAGATTGTATCAATATTATTATCTTCAAAATGTGTGGTCTCAATTAGGATTACCCCTAAAATATTGTTCCATATATTGAGGTAACTAGGTCTTATTTAATGACAAATGATTCTTCTTAAAAAATTTATGCTCACTTAATTGAACCTCACTTCGTAAAAATGTCATCTCTGAAAATATTTGTAGATAAAATATGTGACGAACACAAAATGGTTAGTTAAATAGATATTCGCATATAAAATAAATAGATATTTTAACTGTATATTAGTTAATAAATAATCTGATAGTAAATTAGTAAAATTGATATCTTTTTATTTATGTATTTATATTTTTTATGTTAAAAATACAGTTTTTGTCCATCCATTTTATAAAATCTACAATTTTTATCTCATATATTTTCTTCAATTTTGGTCCACCATTTTCAAAATTATTGGCATTTAGTTTCCCATTTAATTTGAGATTTTATTTGGTAACGTAGGAAGTGACTTGTACACGATGACATGAATTTTAACTTAAATAATACGTTCTAATAATTTTTAAAATAAATAAATAAATTTATTAAAATTCCTTTTTTCTTTAAAAATTTCTAAAAAATTAAAATAGATATATATTTTAAATATTTTTTTTTTTGTTCTAGAAATTTCTGGAAAAAAATATTGTTTTAAAAATTTGAAAAAATCAAAAAGTCACAAAAATTAATTACTTTTATTTTTTAAAAAATGACACTTCTTTGTCTTTAAAATAATTGTGCTTAAATGCCTTAATTTTGTGCTGATTCCAATATTTATTAAAAAATAGAAAAGTAAGGAATGTTTTGTGACTTTATGATTTTTTTTTCAGAATTTAAAAAATAAAAATAAATATTAATATCAACTAAATTTGTTTCTTTAATTTTCAGAAATTTTGTAAACAAAACAAAAATTAGAAATTCTTTTCTGAATTTTTCTTTTAAAATTTAAAAATTTTGTTTATTTTCAAAAATTACTAAAGTGGCATTATTAAATTTTAAATTGCACATCATTGTGATTTTCTACATCATCATATACACATCTCTTAAATGATTGTACATCATCAAATAGAAACTCAAATTAAGAAAAGGTCATATGCCAACAATTTTATAAATTGATTGATCAAAATTGCGAGAAAAAATTAATAGAGAACCAAAATTGTCTATTTGGTGAACCGGAGAGAATCAAAACTGCATGTTAGTCTACTTTTTATGATAAAATTTTATTATATATTTTATTTATACATTAATGTATTAATATTTTTATGTGTTAATATTTTTTTGTAGATAGAAAGTGATTGAGTAATTGTGGTTTTGTGAGTTTGTTTACTTCACTGTGTGAGTATATAAAGGGTTAAGGGTTTTTTTTTTTTGGTGATTATTAAATGGAACCCAGTGGGCTCGGGCTTATTGGAGTTCTGGACCCAATCAAACCTCCACGCAATGTTTACGTATGCCAGCTGTTTCAAATGGATAACTGGAATCATCTCGAAGAAATCAGAGAAAACGATACAAGGGAATCAGATTTTTTTTAAGGTTAGATCCATGTTTCTTCTAAAAAAAACTCCATCCATGTTTTATTTTTGGAATTTAGATTTAGATTAGAATTAGAATACTTTATTCTCTTTAAAGTATATATTAGATTTAATGTTACGATTTTATCAAGAAAAAGTAAATAGGAAATTTAATATGACAATTCTATATATTTATATTTCTAAAATGTCATTTGAATATATATTTGTATTTGACTTTTTATTCTTTAATAAATTAATAATAGTAATAAACAACATAAATTAACACTATTAATAAAGAATATGTTTAAAATATATTATTAATATTTTCCTTTTCAGTTTACCATTCGTTTATATTATTTTATTTGCTGTTTATATTTTTTATCAATAAAAAAATAATTTAAAAATAAAAGAATTAGATAAAATAACTATTATAATATCTTAACAACTTTCTTTTATTTAAGAGCCTATTAAAGGGAGTTGTTAACTTATTTTTTTTAAATCCAATATTAGAAAAAATAGAAAGAAGTTGTTATTAATTTATGTGTAAGCTGTAAAATATGATGAGTTTGTTAATTTATTTGTAAGTCACAAAATATAAAGAAGTTGTTAATAAAATAGAGGAAAGATTTATACCATAATGAAGTTAAGATGCAGATTGGGATCATGAAGGAGAAACTCAATGAAGTTCAAGAATTTCCTTGGAGAAAAGCTCAACATACACTATACAAGAGACATTAAAGTGGTCTCTTATTATATATTTTATCTTTGGTCCTTTGTCGGATGTTGTATATATACTCTATATAAATCGGGAACTAATCATTCCTTTATTACCAATCTGCAAAATATGAATATTATATCAATATTATCAATATTGTATTGAAGTTAACTACACTAGTTTGATATTTCTGTGTGTTTGAGTTCAAATTTGAAACAAATCAATAAATTCTATATGTATTAATTTTAATTTAGTTTTATATAATTTAAGATAGATTGTTCAATATTCAAATCAAACCATTAAATTCTTTATAGATTGTATCAATATTATTATCTTCAAAATGTGTGGTCTCAATTAGGATTACCCCTAAAATATTGTTCCATATATTGAGGTAACTAGGTCTTATTTAATGACAAATGATTCTTCTTAAAAAATTTATGCTCACTTAATTGAACCTCACTTCGTAAAAATGTCATCTCTGAAAATATTTGTAGATAAAATATGTGACGAACACAAAATGGTTAGTTAAATAGATATTCGCATATAAAATAAATAGATATTTTAACTGTATATTAGTTAATAAATAATCTGATAGTAAATTAGTAAAATTGATATCTTTTTATTTATGTATTTATATTTTTTATGTTAAAAATACAGTTTTTGTCCATCCATTTTATAAAATCTACAATTTTTATCTCATATATTTTCTTCAATTTTGGTCCACCATTTTCAAAATTATTGGCATTTAGTTTCCCATTTAATTTGAGATTTTATTTGGTAACGTAGGAAGTGACTTGTACACGATGACATGAATTTTAACTTAAATAATACGTTCTAATAATTTTTAAAATAAATAAATAAATTTATTAAAATTCCTTTTTTCTTTAAAAATTTCTAAAAAATTAAAATAGATATATATTTTAAATATTTTTTTTTTTGTTCTAGAAATTTCTGGAAAAAAATATTGTTTTAAAAATTTGAAAAAATCAAAAAGTCACAAAAATTAATTACTTTTATTTTTTAAAAAATGACACTTCTTTGTCTTTAAAATAATTGTGCTTAAATGCCTTAATTTTGTGCTGATTCCAATATTTATTAAAAAATAGAAAAGTAAGGAATGTTTTGTGACTTTATGATTTTTTTTTCAGAATTTAAAAAATAAAAATAAATATTAATATCAACTAAATTTGTTTCTTTAATTTTCAGAAATTTTGTAAACAAAACAAAAATTAGAAATTCTTTTCTGAATTTTTCTTTTAAAATTTAAAAATTTTGTTTATTTTCAAAAATTACTAAAGTGGCATTATTAAATTTTAAATTGCACATCATTGTGATTTTCTACATCATCATATACACATCTCTTAAATGATTGTACATCATCAAATAGAAACTCAAATTAAGAAAAGGTCATATGCCAACAATTTTATAAATTGATTGATCAAAATTGCGAGAAAAAATTAATAGAGAACCAAAATTGTCTATTTGGTGAACCGGAGAGAATCAAAACTGCATGTTAGTCTACTTTTTATGATAAAATTTTATTATATATTTTATTTATACATTAATGTATTAATATTTTTATGTGTTAATATTTTTTTGTGATTAAAAAATTAGTAGAATAATTCTACATAATTGCAAACAAAAAAATTAATTTGTGTTCATAAATAACTTTTTTATATAAAAGATAATATATACAAATACCAATATTTAAATAAAAATTTAAATATCTATTAAACACTTTCGGAATGTATAATCCATTAATAAAAGTTGAAATCTTGAAAAAGTTTTATAAAAGAAATTTATTCATAAATATGAATACAATATGAATATTATTTTTATCCAATGAGTTAAAGGAGCAAAATACCATCCATAAATTTGATACATCGATTTCATTAATTAATAACACGTGCCATAAATAAATCACAATAACAGTTCTATAATAAGCATCTAGTTTCCACATGGTTTTTTAGTTTGAATGTGGGATATTTGGGGGGTTTGATCCTTTACCTTATGCTTTTGGGTTTGACTTTGGTATCTATAAAATATGTCGACATAATATCGACATAAAATACGATTTAAAAAAATAAAATTATTAATTATAATTTTATGTGAACTTGTCACTTCAATGTTTTTTAAGATACATCAATAATTTTTCAAGAAAATAATTGGAAGAAAATAAAATGATCCCTTTTTTTAAAGATGTATACTAAAAAAATGAATTATTACAAATAAATAAGATCATTGACTATATGGGACTGATCCTTTCATAATTTACATTCAATAGTTTGAGCATTATTTGTATAATGGTTTGGGTTTAATTTAAAGAGGAATAAACTTTTTGGATATTTTTTTCTCACTCTTAACTAATATTTTTAAATATACAAAAAATATACGTTGACATTGATCAATCCAAGAATGTAAAATAATTAATTAATCTGAATAAAAAATTTGAATGCTTTTGAAAAAAATTGAAAATGTAATTTTTTTTTGGTCAACACTTGGACAATTCAAACGAGTAGACTGGGTAAGATTTGCTATATGGGCCCAAATGTGGGATATCCCAAACAAGTAGGCAGAGATTTGTATGTGGGCTTTTTTTAGGGACGCACAAGACTTCAGAAATTTAGGGACGCTAAATTTTTTGTTGCTTAGTATATATATTCTTAAAAGACTCATTTTTTATGCTAAGGTATTTTCTGAAAAAATATGTCGTTATATTAAAATAATATTAAAGAAAAAATTACTTTTCAACTAAATTATAAGTGAATTTATTAATTTTTATTGATTTAATTGTCTATTATAAAAAAAAAGACTGAATGAAGTATTTTATTATGTTATAGTAGTAATATAATATCCTTTTATGTTTGAATGTAAATTAGATATTTAAAGTTTTTATGAACTATAAAGTTCTAACCCAAATTTCAGATAATCTAAAAAGAAATCTTAAAAATAACAAAAGCATCAATTCACCATCATTAATAGGCAATACACAAATTTATTACTTAATGAATAACCTTTGTGAATCAGTATTTTGAAAATATTGAATTGTATGTTAGGATTCATTATTGTTTAATATATCGTACGATGTAGGTCAAACAATTTACTTACTTAATACAACATTCGAACAATATAAAATATATATGGAAATTTTTGAATTTTTGTTTTTTATTGAAAAACTTAACTAATTTTCTATGAAATGTGAAATTATGTTGCAACAATCTTGAAACTTATTTAAAATATGGTAATTCTTACGATCTTGATAGTGAAATTATATTTTAACAATTGAATCAAAAGTAAGTGTTATGACGTTGAATTCTCTTAAAATATTTCATTATTATCCCCAATATTTGCATATTTTATAGAATAATATTAACTATATCTATTAATATTGTATCTGTTGAGAGGAGTTTTTTGAAATTGAAATTGTTAAAATCTTATTTATAATAAACAGTTAATGTTGTAAAAAAAGTTAAATAGTCATGCGTTGATTTCAATTTGAAAATGTATTTTTATAGAATTTCGATTATAAATAAATTATTAATAATTTTACAATAAAAAATATAAGGTGGATGATATTTGAAGAGTAATATGTTGATAAATATTGTTGTTAATGTTAGATGTTACAATTATATGTTCGGATATATATATATATATATATAACTAATTTTTCTATAATTCAAATATAATTTTAGTTTAATATAAATTTTTTCAATACTTATGTAATTTTAGCCTTTAAGCTGAAGACCATATACATTTGATAATAAACTAGAGCATTAAAATTGTTTGTTCACTTGCACAAAACACCCAAAATCTTAGAGACCGGAAAAAACTATAATTCAAATGAATAATAACGATAAGAGTCAATGAATAATAAAAAGAAGAATAAAACCAAAAAAAAAATTGATATATCATAATGGAATTAAAGAAGATGTGAGTGTTGTTAAATAGACAACTAAAAAAATGGTGTTAGCCTCAAAGATTTGAGTGATATCGTTGAATGAATGATTTTCTTTTTCAGTCTCACAAAATTGACTTTACAAAACAATTCCTTAAACTTTGTATATTTTTGAATACAAAAAGTGACATTTCATAAATTGTGAAAAATCTCAATTGAATACCATCACATTTTGTTGCATTCTAAAAATAATCTCTTTTTTTTTTTTTTTTTTTTCTTTTACCAAACTTTAAAAACAATCTTGAAATTCCTAATTCAACATCATAAGATGTTGGAACATAGAGAATGTTTGTGCGTGAATTTAACAGTTGTTGTAGTCTCACATTGGAAAACCCATATGTTGAGTAGTTTTTGTCGCGTCCGATTTGTCCGCGAAAAAGGAGTCGCCACCAATTTTATTTTTGTTAAAGGAAAAATTGGATAAAAGCTAAAATAATATTTTTGAACCAAAAATTTGGATTCGGGAGTCGATTACGAGTAAGGAATTATTAACACCCTACGACGTCCGTTAAAACGGTTACCCTATAATTAATTATATACAAACTATTTATTTATTTATTTATTTTTACCCCAAAAAAATAATAAAAAAATTAAATTATTTACATTAATGAAAGAAGAAAAAAATATTTGTTTTATTAATTTGGTTTGACAAGGGTAAGACATTGCTCCTACGTATCCCCAAGTGCAATAGGGAAATCAAAACACACGTAGTTCTTAGGTAGAAAATATTTATGTGTTGACCGATTTTATTATTATTTTTATTTATATATGTATAAAAAAAAATGTAATAATAGTAATAATGATGATAATAATAATAATAATAATAATATTTATTCATGG
>NC_021161.2:8919298-8966394 GCF_000331145.2 Cicer arietinum
AAAAAAAAAAGATAAGAAAAATGATACCTTACTCTTGAATTGTTGTTTTGCTAGACCGATTGTTTCAAGATCAGATTTTCTTCTTCTCTTTTGCCTACTAATCTCTCTATATTTATGTGCTCTCAATTTATGTTTCGAATCCTCCTCCCTTTTGTCTTCTTGTGGCCGACTATTTATAGACGTTTGGGTATAGATTTCAAAAGACAAAAGAATAATTGTCAATTGATTACCATTAATCTATTTTTGTTGGTTTCTTTTCTTTTAATTGGCCACAATTATACCGATTCTTATTGCTATTGATTCATTTCTTCGATTTTCTTTTCTATTCAATTGATCACCATTATTCTGATTTTTATGACCATCAATCAATTTCTTTTCGGTTTTCTTTTTCATTTATTTTGATCATCATTGCATCGATTTTTTGTGACCATCAATTCATTTCTTTTCAATTTTTTTTATTTTTATTTCTTATTATTATTTTTATATTTTGAAAATAGTCTGAACAAGAATTAGAGGCAAACAAGAACCGAAAACACTTGTGATTGTTAAAAACTTATATCCCTAATTATTTATTTTTATTTTTATATTTCTTCACATATAATTATATATTTATTATTATTATTATTATTATTTTCTTTTTAATAAAAAGTAAAAATCGGACAAAATTAGGTGTCAACAGTTTTCAATTCTATAAATACTAAAGTCCTACATCAGATATTTAACATATATTAGTTTACTTATATCACTATATAAAGAGTGTCAAACTTTTAAAAGTACACCAAAATTGGATGCAATTCCTAACTTTCTCTCTTCTCCCTCTTTTGCTCGATGCACTTATGAGCCACTTTTCTCACGTCTTTATGTCTCTTCAATATAAGAGTGGTTCTAACACCACTGTATTTTTAGAATAGTTTTTGTGTCGTAGTTTCTTTGATTTTGGAGTGCTTCTAATACCATTGTCCTTTTAGAGTGATTTTTGTGTCGTAGTGCTTTCGATTTATGAGAGGTCGAAGAACCATATTACGACTGCCATTTTGAGAGTGGTTTTAATCGTCATATTGATGGTGTAATTCTAAAATAGTTTTCTACGATGCAGTAAAACTCCGATATAGTTTATTTGGCATGTTTTATCCTCGGGACTTCGTGGTTAATAGCATGTCTTGCCAATTTTGGGCAGTGCCTCTTAAAGAGAGCAATTTAGTCTTCAAATCAACTCAATAATATCTTTGGTGATTGGAAATTTATTTTGAAACAATTTTTTTAAACTTAAAAAACAACAATTATGAGATGTTTCTTTCTGCCATGTCAATCGAAGAGATTAATGGATTTGGTTCCACTGCTTCTAATTTTAATAAACAGTTTTAGTTTGAGGGTTGTCACTTCAAATGATGGCAACAAAACATACTATTTTTCTTAAATAAGAATATGAATGATAATAGGTCAGACCGACCAACAAGTGCCTACAACCTAGCTTACATGAGACCCAACCCTAGGCCGAATTTTTTTCTAAAACAGATAAGGGCAAGACTTCTAAAAAAACCTATTTAATTAAAAAGGTCATACTACATGTCACATAATAAGCCTTTTAGGATATTCTAGTTGTCAATGTCCTGAAAGATGATATTCTAGTGGTTACAGAAACAATTGAACTAATAGAAAATGATATGAATGTTGCATAATTAACCCAATCAGAGGATAATGATTACTTCTATAAGAATTATATTCTCAATAATAGAATTCTTGATGATTATGCTCTAGGCTGCTACCTCAAGTATTAGATGACCGATGACAAATTCGTGGAGGCTCAATCCCATGAAATTTAGAAGATAGCTCATGAGATTATCTCTAAAGGTAAGGCTTTAGATGAACAATTTCAAATTGATGTAAGAAAAAAAAATTGTTTAAGATTTTCTTTCGAATAAGACATAACTTGCTTACTCTATACGGGAAGACTTGTACACCATTTCTAAATATGATATTTTTGTTGACAAAGGATACATTGATGACATGTTAAAATTAAATGTTGAAGTCAAGAAAATGTCTCATTTTGTTTACATGTTGTGTTATTTTTATATTTGGAATGCTAGACTTTGTGATGTGAACAAACGTCTGATTTTTGTAGTCAAGTTAAAATAACAAAGAGTTCACATAAATCAATAGTTAAAGAATATGAGGCTTTAGATTTAATGCACTTCGATATATATGAACTTGATGGGACTTTCACAAGAAATGAAAAACGTTATTTTATAAGTTTTATTGAGGATTCTTTTGACTATACTTTTGTATATCTAACAAAAAATAAAAGTTAAGCGCTTGACATGTTTAAGATCTTTATAACTAAAATTGAAAATCAAATTGGTAGAAAGATTAAGAGGTTCCGTAGTGATAGGGGAATCGAGTATGACTCTAGTTGATTTAATGAGTTTTATAAATTAAAAGGAATTATACATGAAACTATTGCACTGTATTAGCCTGAAAGGAACTGAAAAGTTGAAAGAAGGAATAAAACTCTTACTAAACTAGTTGTTGTTATTATGCTTAATTTGGTGTTGTATCTCATTGAAAGAAGGAATAAAACTCTTGTTCTTTAATTCTATCATTTAGAGAAATGAAACATCACTGCAAAATATTATATATATGAGTTAACATATATTCATTAAAATTTACTAGACCATTTATTAATAGAAATAATAAATATCACTGCCACAAATAATATAATTTTTATCATAGCAAAATAATGATAATATCTATCACATGAACCCAAAAGTTCTAGTATAAAACATTCACTTTTAAACTAATGATAAAAAGTCAGACATTAAATTTATATGTTACTATCTTCGCTACAATTGAAGAATGGTAAATATCAATTTTTTAGTTTTGATGTCTTCTTTATCTTTGATTTATGCATCATTCTCTTATTTTAAATTTTGTTTACGACACATTAACTTCTAAGAATATAATTTACTATCGTTTATAAAAAAGGAATACAGTTTAAAAAATTTGGTGACTTTAAATTTTTAAATATATAATCCCTTTTCTCTTCTATCACTATTGTGCCTAAACTTTTAAAATACTATTGAATTTTTTTCTCAACATTAAAAGAGCATATTTGAATGACATAAAAATATATTTGTGTTTTTTATTTTTCGTTGATTCAAATGATACTAAAATCAAATAAATTGATTTAATAAACTTCAATTAGAGTGTAAAAGTCTAGATCTTCAATGTCAACAACAAACCTTCATATCAAATTTAATGCAATCTTACAATAAACTTTGATATTACATTATTAGTTCTTTAAAAATTATATATACCACAAATCTAAACGATGACCAAGAAAAATCAAATTTTAAACAATCCTACAAAATATTTGAATATTAATTTTTTTTTCTCAAGAACTATCTCACAAATTATCTTCATAAATAATGTGATAAAGAAAATAATTCTTTGTACAGTCCGTTAAATATGCTTAAATATTGAATTCTTCCTAAAGTTATCAAAAATAACAAACAAAAAATCTATATAAAAAATTTAAAAGATTGACATGAAAATAAATAAATAAATAAATAAATAAATAAATAAATAAATAAATAAATAAATAAATAAATAAATAAATAAATAAATAAATAAATAAATAAAACTAAAACTAAAACTATGAAAAAGAATATGATGGCATGATCATGAATTAAATTAGTTAAAATACAATCTCAAAGTCGAGCCATCACTCTAGTATAGTGTCATTGATATCATATATGTTATGTACTTAACAAAAATAATAATAAAGAATAGAAATAAAATAAATTTGTAAAATTTGTTTCAACCAATAAATATCAATATTGTTATTATGTTAAACATCATATTTTTAATTATATATATTTCATATGATATTTATCATTCAACTAAGTCATCGTTACCTATCACAACTCACAATCTAGTAATGATCTTAGATGAATACCAATTGATGGACCGGGCCCCAGCACCACAAGTATATTTATTTGTGATTCATATATATCTAAAGGACCTCTTGCACAAATTTGTGTCACTCACAAATCACAAAAGGATGAAGCTAGTCAATTTCAACCATCTTTCTTAATGCATGTATATCAATTGCAATTATTGGAGTTTTGCAACATATGACAAGATAGATATATGTATGTTGTGGGCACCTTTCCCACCACCTCTCCCTTTTTTAGACGCCGAGGTAACCAAATACACACCAACAACTATCACATAGTTTGTCCCTATATGGAATTTTTTACTCTTCAATTCCCATTATATATGCATGATTGTTATCCTCACCTCAATTTTAAATCCGACATATTCATGCGGAAAAATGGATATATTATGATTTTTAGGATTTGATCACGTTGGGTTGACCACTCTAGCTGACTAAATATGTGGTAATATATAAATATTTTATTTTTATTTGATCTTTTGTTGATTGAAGGTTGATGTCTCTTTCAAACATGTAAAATCGAATACTTAATATGGATACCTTGCAAGAAGAAGCGACAAGCAATTTTATTATCATGGGCTATTTTGTCCCACTAAATTTCCTTATAATTCCAACCAAATATTTAATTGTATTCACATCTTTATCGAGAACAAAGAAGCTCTGTCTAAGTGGACTAAAGTTGTCAAAATGGACGAACATAAAAAACCAAAAAAATGTAAGGTTTTAACATTAATTAAATTTAGAATCCGAATTATAAGAGAATTTTTTAACTTAAACTAAATTTCGGATAATCTGTATAAGTCTGCATAAATGTTCAAATTTAAATTTTAACACTATGAGTTATTAAGTGTAAAAGTAATTAACAAAAATATTAATAATTTGTAATTTTTTTGCTATTAACAATTAAATAATAATAACGAAGAATTATATATACATGTACATGTTAATTTTAATAAGTGAACTTTAACCTGAGACATGTATAATTTATCCGGCATTAATAACTAAATATTTCCCATTTTTGTATTGAGATTTACTTTTTTTATATAGCTAAATGCTCGTGTTTATATGAAATAATAACCGAAAAACAATTACATATTTTCTATTAACAATTGAATAACAATTTTATTTATTTATTTATTGAGATTTGTTTTTTATTTCCACATCTACATATTGAATTCTAAATTATTTACATGCAATTTTAAACTCAATTATGTATATTAAAACAGATGTTAAGGCTCAACTTATTTTTTTTATGTTAATTGAAAATTTAAAGGACATGAAATCATGCATTTCTTTTAACAATTTTAACAAAAATAATTTTGTTTGTAAATAAAATAGGTGGGTTTGGTAACGCTAGGGAGAGTATTTAGTGCATGTGGTACTAGTTAGAATTAAGTTGATTAGAATAAAGTCTAATGTGCCACATCATCTTGAAACAACTCATTTAATTTTTATTCCAACGGTGAACTCAACACGAGTTCATTAAATAGGGTCCACTGACGGTCATAAATTTATTATTATTAATAAATTAATAAAAAAAGGTAACGATTTAATTTTATTATTATTAAATCATGAAAGTACCGTTCTTTCCTAAGAGAACTGTGATGAGAGGTTGACACAGCTCTAACAGTGAACTCGTCAAAAACTGAATTTTACGTAATTACACGCTGGCGGATGAACTTATTTTGCTACCGTTTGAGATGCTCTTACTTGTGTTGATGATGACAAAATTATTTTGTGGAAATAATTTAAACAACTAATATTCTGTTTAAGTGTGCAATTCTTAGATCAAGTTTATTTTATATGACTTTACTTTACATCCTCTATTGTTTGAACTAAGTTAAAGGAACACAAAGACTCCGCTCTAAAATTCGTATTATGAGTGTGATGAACACACTCTGAAATATGTCGCTTTTGTTAATGCAGACAATGTTTTGATTGATTTGCCTCGGATGACTACGACAAACATTTGATTATTCTGCCTTTGATAAGTTTGACAAACAAGTGATTGTTTGTCTCTGATAATCGTGTCAAATATTTGATCGTCTGACTCTAATGGAAAGTCAATATATTGATAAAAAGTCAAAGTTCTAGATAGTCTATGCTCTGAAAAAAGTCGACGCTTGATATAAATCAACACTCTGAAGAAGACAAATTTGCACATTATCCACCATGAATTTTTTATTTGTCTAAAGTTTTTTGTGACAGACTCGGATCATGAATTTGTTATTTGTGCAAAATAACTAAATATTGCCGATACGACTGCAGCTTGACTAACACTATATTCCTCATTTGAAATACAAGACAAAGTCTTTTTATATCAACAAACTTCCTCATAAGTCCTTGAGCTTTTGTGATGTTGAGTTTTAAGTGTAGTGTAGGGGGGTCTTAGGGGTTCAGCTCATAACGGACAATGGAAGGAACATCATGATTATATAAGACTTTGAATGGTGTCATTGTAATACTACTCTGAAAAGAGGTATTGTACCGAAATTCAGACCGCGAAAGCATTTTAAACCATGACTTGGAATTGTACCCCGTGAAACAACGTAAATATAGTACCAAACATTTATTCAAAGCCTCAAATTGACCATCACTTTATGGGTGGTACGAAGAACTCATGGACAAAATAGCACCACTGAGCTTGAACAATTGCAACCAAAATAAACTATTAAAAATCTTTTCACGGTATGACACAATGCTTTTAAGGATGTCATGGATTTTAACTACTGTATGCATAAAAGTCTCAACAACCTGATGACTACAAACATTATCACTATAAAACCATAAGACAAGGCCATGCTAGTTATGAAATTCATAGCCACATCCTCCCAAACTTGGAATAGAATTGGTGATTGGTGAAGGTTGTAATAAGCCTGTTTGAAGGGTATTAATTGTCTTTGTTTACAGATAAATTAAACATTCATTGACAAATTTGGTAATATCTTTGGACATGTTGGGCCGAAAAAATTGGTGATAAATTATGGCCTTAGTTCTATGGATAACCAAGTGTCCATCAATGAGGGAGCCATGATACTCTATGCGAACCTTATTAATGATAACCTCATCTTTATCTATGAGAACCTTATTAATGATAACCTCATCTTTAGGAATGACCAATCGAGACTTCTAGAGTAAAAGAATATTTTGAACCTAATAAATAGGGTCCTTTTGAATAACTTGTAAGCATTGCTTATTCAATTCAACTAGGACTACATACCTTTAACAACTTGGTGAATTTGCTACAATAAGGGGGATTATTAATACGATACAACCATGAAAAATGACTTGAGATAAAACGTCTAAATCAATATTTTCTCGCCCTAGTTTATACTCAATAGAGAAGTAATAACTCTAAAATATGTGCAACCATCATTATTGCTCTGGTTTCTGAATAGTTTGATCTGTTAGCGATTTTAAGTTCTTTTAATCCATTCGTATAATGAACTTATGACCAAGTAGATAATGATGAAACTTAGCCATCACTTTAGTGATTGCATAAAGTTCTCGCACATATGCAAAAAATTTATGCATTTTGAGTATTATTTTTCTTTGAAAATTAAGAAGTTGGATGTTTTGCTTGACCCAAAACAGCCCCAACACCTAAATCAGAAGCATTAGTTTCCAAGATAAAAACCTAAGAAAAATCAAGTAAAGCAAACACATGAGCTTGAGTTATAGCTTGCTGAAGGTTTTGAAATGCAGTCGTAGCTTTAGCAGTCCAAGCAAAGTTAACATTCTCTAACAATATGGTAATAATCAAGGCAATGGAGGCATAATTCTTGATAAAATGACGGTAGTAGCCAGTAAGTCCTAAAAAACCACAGAGCTACTTAATGATGGAAGTAGGAATGACAATGGGTAGCGTTTGGGTAGGGTACTATAATACCCGTCACCATACCCGTGATTTAAAAAAATACTCATACTCGTGCCCTTACCCTCTTAAGTATTAACTTTAATACCTGTACCCTTACCCTCTAGGTACCTAAGTGCCCGTACCCATACCCATTACCCGCGCTTTAACTAAAAAGATCGATAAATAAATAATATTGTTGTGATTAAATTTACAAATTATCTAAATATCTTAAATCCAATCATAAAGTATTATAAACCAAAATATCTTCTAACTCAAAATATTTCAAATAAACACTCGTTACAATACACATTCAAATATCCATAATAATACTTTATGAAGTTGCAAGTCCTACGACAATATTATTCGAGATTTGTTAAAACAATTGATAGGAAGTTGCAAGTATAATTATAATGTCACTATTAATAAGATATAACTATTAATTATAAAGTTACAACTATTTACCTATTCATCATAATCAAATTCTTAAGAAGTTTGCAAACGTTTATCTTTCAATTATAAATATTATAGTGGTTCAATTATATTAATAGATCTTAAAATATAAAAGTAAACAATTAATTAAATTAAACATTAATATAATAAATAAATAAATAATATATTTATATAAGGGCGGGTGCAGGGAGGGGTGGGTACTATAGTACCTGCACCCATACCCGCTTAATTTTGCGGGTAATTACCCGTCCTCATGCCCATACCCATTATGCGGGTTTTTACCCTATCCATTGTGGGTTATTTTTGCGGGCTGAGTCTGAATCTAATTATCATCCCTAGATGGAAGGGATAGGATAATATGAAATAGTCTCGACTTTAGTCTAATCCATCTCGACACCATTCCATAAGATGGTCTGTTTAAGATAATTGGCCTTGGTAAGACGAAAGTTACATTTTGAAAATTTAGCATAAAGGCAGTTGTGGTGTAGCATTTGTAGAACTTCCTCTAAATGCAAAAGGTGAGCACACAAAGTGAGGCTATAGACTAATATGTTGTTAAAGAACACCAAGAACGTTTTGCGGCGTTGGTGTCTAAACACATGATTCATTAGGTTTTGAAACGTAGTTGAGGAATTTATGAGGCCAAATGACATGATGAATCATTCGTATAAGCCTTGGTGAGTCTGAAAAGTCGTTTTATGTTTATCTTTAAACTTAACTAAGATTTGGTGATATTTAGAACGCAAATCCAGTTTAGCAAAGTGATAACACCATGTAACTCAACCAATAACTCATGTACCGTTGGAATAAGGATTTTTTCCTTAATTGTAATCGTGATCAAGGCTCGATAGTCCTTGCAAAATCGTCTTGTACCACCCTTCTTATTGACTAGTAGGAACAATGACAAAAAAGGACTTGGGCTAGGGTGTATAATGCTTTGATCCAACATCTTAGCCACCGTGCGTTAAGTATGTGCTTTTTTACTGTGAGGGTATCGATAAGGCATAGCTTAACTGGATTGCTACCTTTCAACAAGGGAATAACCTGATCCTAAATCGGGGATGCCATTAAACCTGTGGGAGTAGCAAGCAAATCAACAACTTTTGACAATAATAATGTAATTCATGATCTAAGTTTAAAGGGATCAACGCGATATTGGTGACAGACTCAATGATGTGGTAAACTTCCAAGGTAAATAATTCATCAATAGCATCATTGTAATGTAGACACCAAATTTGATGAAATTGGGAAGAACTTGGTAGGAGAAGCTTGTAACCATGTAATTGTTGAGGCAAAATTCCAAATTAATATTTTGATATAACCAAATAAAGGTTAATTAAATACTATAATTATGATTCTAAATTATATGTTAATTTAACATATGCTTTTGTGTGTATTAATCTAAGATAAGTACTAAGCAAATGCAAGTGAAATCAGTTTAAAGAAATAGCCAAAAATGAACAAAACTGAACCAATAACGTTCTTGATAAAATCTAGAAAACCAAGAATGTTCTCCACATTTTTGTCATTTTCATCAAGTAAGATAAAATCAGTTTTTAATGCAAGGAAAACTCTTGCAAATCGTGAATGGATTTCCAGTTCATATACTATGAATATGCAACTCTCTAATGAGCAAAAGAAACACTCCAAAAGATCATAGATTAAATGACACTCAAAACAAATGTGTCAAATGATCATTCTCCATCATTGTAACATCAATCTCCAAATTGATAAATATTCTCCAGCATTCAAAAAATTTTCTTCTGCATGATTGCCAACTTTCTCCAGGATGATTAAACATCATTCTCCAGTATGATGACACTAGTCCTATAATGATACAATCATTCTCCAATATACTGACCATCATTCTCCAACTTTGTTACAACATTCTCCAGCCTGTTTTGCACGGATTAAAAGGCAATCTTAATCTAAATCGATTAAACACATCTTTGAGATGTTTATGCGCATAAACAAAGGATCATCACAGTTAAAAATGAGAAGCTACATATTAGATATTATTAACACAAAAGCAAAAACGGAGAATGTTCAAATCAAGAACATTCAAAGTTTAAAAAGTCTGGTCTTTGGTCAAGTCTGACACATGACAACTATACATCTTTTCAATAGTTATAATAGTTGTCATCAACCTCTTTGTAGCCTATAAAAGGATCCCCAAGCTCAAGGAAGACGTAGAACTTCAAGTGTTAATAAAATCCATCGATCACACACACACACTTATATACTTGAAAGCTTCTCAATTACAAAAGAATCAGTTCTGATTTCCTCTTTATATATCCAGATTGTATTACTGAATTCTTTTATCAAGAATCTGTTCTCAAACACGAGTTGAGCATACTCAGATTCTACCAATTTTGTTAATTCATTATCGTGTAAACTCAAGACTATAAAGATTGTTTATAGTTTGAGTAGTTTTTGTAAAAATCCTTTAATGGTTAAAAGGTGAATTGTAAAATCCTCTCTAAATATTGATAGGTAATTTGATTGAAACATTTATGGGTGGAAAGAAATTGCTATTACAGATCAAGGTTGATCTTAACAAAAATTGTGTAAAACCAACAACATTCTCCGTTTGAACACTTAAGTGAAAAAACTCACAGTTGTGAGGACTGGACGTAGCCCGAGTTGGGTGAACTAAGATATATCATTGTGTGGTATCTCTTTCCTTATCTTTATTTACTTTCAGTCATTTTAATTATCAAGTTAAGTAGATAAGCTAAAACTGTGATTTTGACTAACCAAGAAAGTTCTTCGTTTTCTGTTTTCATAACCAAGATCAATCTTGAGTTATTTTCTTAAGATTTTAACAGGAAATTTTACATAGGTGAATTTACAATTCAAACCCCTTCCTTGTAAATTGACATTGTTACTTCAGTAATGTGATGAAGGTGTTGGTAAGGTAAAATTTGATAGTCAAGGAATTGTAGTCATCTATATGAGGACCCAGGGTTGCCAACCAAGAAGCTCCAAAAACCAAATCAACCCCAACTATAAGTAATAAATACACCATTAGAAAGGGTGTATAACCTTGTACCTGAACATGTAATTGATTAATAAATCATTCAACAGTAATTGAATTTCCATTTTCAACCAAAACCTTGAAGTTTGAAGCAGGTTGGATCATAAGTGATAGCGTTTCAGCAAGTGTACTGAATCATTGCAAGTAATAATAAAACGGTAGTACCGAGTGTCGAACTCAAGGATTGCGTTTTACTATTGAATTATATTTAGTTACTAAAATTGAACAAAAAGTTCCCAAGTTGATTGAAATAATATTTAAAATTGAAGGCAATAGTAAAATTGATCCTTTATAAATTGAGAAAAAATGTCAGGGATGAGTTTCACTTCGAATTCAACCTTGGTGTCTAATTTGATCCTAGTTATTGAATTCCTTTATTGAATTATTACCGAATTCTCTTTATTATTCTTGCCCTAATGTCTTAGTGACAGAACCTTTAATTCCAAAGTAACCCCTAATTCCTTAGTAGATTTAAGATTAGAATTAAACATTACCGTATAGAAATTCTCTTGTAAATTATTGCTTTGCAACTAATTTAATTAGTTTCATGACCTGCACCTATGTCTAGACTACAAATTCATGAATTTCTCATCTCAAGTATTCGTAAAGTCCACTTCCGTTTCAAAATACAAATCGTAGAATATTTTAATGTTGATCAAACAATAAAAAGCATTAAGCACATAGATGAGAAAAGTAATTCAATAAACTCATTCATATAACCAGAAATCAAATCATAAAAATAAGGGTTTCATCTTGTTACACTCATCCCTAACAAATAAAGTTTAGTTACTCATGATAGAGATAAAAGAGATAGAGATTAGAGAAGAATTACAAGAAGGATTCATGAATGATTCTTGATAAAACTGCTCCAATGATATTAGAAACGGCCGTCTTTGAGTTTCTATGCTAGGGCACAAGTCTCCCAACTTCTCAAGAGTGAAAAAGATCCCTAAAACAGTAAAAACAATTGCGTTTTTATGGTTGCTGGTGCGCGTCGCGCGCCCCAGGCGCGGGAAACGCGCTCTAGGCGCGCCTGGACAATGTTGGATGGCTGGAAACGCGCCCCAAGTGCGTCCGGCGCGCTCCAAGCGCTCAACATCTGTTGTCCGGCGTATATTGTATTTTGCTCCTCTTTGGAGTTTGAATTTGGTTCTGGTGTCTTCATGCAAGTTGTAGCTATTGATCTTAACTTTCATTTGCACTTGGTTTGACTCCAATTGCACATCTACAACTCCAGATATGGCTGAAATGTTCTACATAGCACTGCACCAAAATACAACGCAATGTAAAATTACGAAAAATTCCTACTTAATCAATGAAATAAAACACAAAACATTTTATTAACTCAAAGAACAAAAATCAACAAAATATATCAAATAAATCCTTAATTTAACTAATGATTGAGGATAAATAAGACTAGAATAATGGGAAAATATGCATATGATGAAGAGTCATCAATAAGTTTCAAAAATTAAGCCACCCTAGGTTTAATGAAATTGTCCAAACTGCCATTATCCAACAAAATTTGTACCAACAACTCATGAATGATACCTTTAAATTGCATGGTTCCTACTCCTAGGGCTTTTCGCAACATGTTAAAAGATATGCGGTGTGGTGTGCCTTGTGGTGGTGTTTCAATGGCTAGGTCAAGGGAAATGTTTTGGTTGGGTTAAATGACATAATAGTCAACCTTCTCACCAGATAAGAGTAGGTACTGTTTATTGAGATATAGATGCGAATGAGAAAATTTTGCATCACAAGTATAATACCAACCTTTCTGACGAGGTAATTGCATCTCGGCTTAGGCAATGTGTTTCATGTTAATGGTTCTAGGTGGTTGGGTGACTAGATATAGATTTGGGGTAGGGAGCAAAGGTTGAAGGCTATTGTTACGAGTTAGATAATGGTTGGATCGGTCTAGTATGGGTCAATGGTATGTAGAGTTTGGGTTTGGGATAGTATTTTTCTTCAAAGAGTTTGGCGAAGGAAATAACTTTGGTAATAGAGGTTGGGCTTTGGGCCAATGCATCCCTACAAATATCTGGTTTTAGTCCACTAAGAAAACAAACCAACAAGGCATCAATGCTTATAGCTTGAACCCGATTAGCAAGAGACATAAATTCTAGGTAAAAGTCATTAACATGTTGGATTTGTATGAGTTTGTAAAGTGTGGATTGAGGATAGTCATATAGGGAGGGTTTGAATTCCACTTCAAGGGCGCGAGTGAAAACAACCCATGTTTTGAAAGAGGAATAACGTTCGAGCATTTGGAAACTTGACACAATATCTTTCTCCATGTGAATGGAAGCAATACTAGGTTTGATATTTCTAACCTGAAACGGCGGTGTGGGAAAATGGAGTTATGGTCTGGAGGACAACATAGTAGAAGAAGATTTAATGGCAGTGTTGCTTTTTTCTAGACATTCCATTCTTTCAAGGTTGATAGCTCGACTCTTATTTTACTCGATGTTTCATCATATTGAAGACTCATTTTAGATCAAATTGAAGTTCTTTGAGGTGGGTGTTTTCAGCCATTGCAAATCAAGGTGAAAACACCAAAATATAATGGTACTAGCTCAATGCAATAGTAAAACAGAGAAATTATGAATAATGACTCAATTTATTGATGATAATACTCAAAGAAAGGTACACTCATAATACATTTTTGTGGAATTAAAAGGAAGTACAAATGGAATAAATATCTAGTAAAAGAGTCTCTGACAAAAAAAGACACCAATTAAGGAAGAAAGGTACTAGAATCTTCAATCATTTCCTGCATTTTCTCTAATCATTTACCTTTCTTATATTCTAATTTCTAATGTGATAATTGATAAGAACTAAATGATTAATCAATTAAGTTTGCAAATCTTGTCAAACTAATCTATCGCCGTTTAATTATTATTTTTTCTTGTCCATCAAATAGTAAAATACTACAAATGAGTTGTTCCTTCCATAATAGTAAGACACTCTGTAGAACTTATTTCCCTCCAAGCTTATTGATTTCTTATAAATTTGTACAAGGCTAGAAAACTGATTAATAGTAGCATATCATTATACATAGGTCAAACTACAACAAAAATATACAGGGATATTCTTTTCTATTTGTTTCTACTTTTTGTCCATTCATAACTTACTTAGAATTTTCACACTTCCCACTATAATAATCTAATTCTCCTTTTGAACCTAACTCCACATCCTTAGCTTTCTCTTGAAGATCAACACTTCCCTTATAATGATATCTTTGAGCAACAAACAAAAAATAAACCAAGTTCAAAACTCCAATTCCAGCCAAAAGGTAGTAAAAATAATCCAATCTTCCAGCATTAATATCATTTGTCAACCAATCTGGATGATGTTCTGTTCCAGTCACATGATGAACTGAAGTAACCAATATAGTGCTAACATAATTAGCCAAAGCAAAAGAACAAGAGAACAAAGCATTAGCAATACTTCTCATATGATCAGGAAATTGTCTATTGAAAAACTCAATTAACCCAATTATATTGAATGCCTCACAAAATCCCAAAAGAATCAATTGTGGAAAAAGCCACATAACTGACATAGGTGCAATCCCTTGTGGATTTGGATTAGAATTTGCAACATCTCTTCTAATTTTTTCAACCAAACCAGCAACAATCATTGATAGAATAGAAAACACCATTCCAATTCCAATTCTTTGAAGGAGAGTGATGCCACCTTCATGTTTTGTGATTTTTCTTAGGGATGGTACACATACCCTGTCATAGAATGGGACCCACAAACCAATGATAATTAATGATATGACTCCTAGTGATCCAGCTGGAATTTGGAAATTTGGTCCTAAGTGTCTGTCCATTTTTAAGGCTTGTGACACAATAAATGTTCCTTGTTGTGCCATTGCTGTGAAACCAAGAATTCCAGCTGCCCAAATTGGAAATGTTCTTGCTAAACATTTTACTTCTTCTACTTGTTGGATGCTCACAAGATTCCATTGATTTACTATGCTTCCATCTGGATTTAATTCACCCTCCATTATTAGAGCTGCTTTATCCAAGAACCTAAAAAAATTAAATAGTTAAGGTGATGTACTTAGATCTTAGAACATTTATATATAGTGACTTAAATATGTTTAAATAAAATTTTAATTTTTTTTTGTAAAAGAAAATTATAATTTACAATAAATTTTGAATATTTTAATTCTAAGCATGGTCATTAATACATGGGCATTTTATTGGTTGATATGTGAATTATGACAATTTTTATTCATGGTCTTTAAAAAAAATAATCTTATTTTGGTTTCTCATTTCAAAAAAATGTGTTAATTTTGGATCCTGTAGCTATAAAGAAATTTTGAGACTATTATATCTTGGGATATATATGTCAGCAAGCAATATGTAGTGTTATATGGTCTTACGTTGTTGAATGGAGAAAAAATGATAAATAATTATTCTAAGATACATGGCTACAGAGATAGAGTTAGCTACAAAATAAAAGTTGAACAATATTGATACATTTATAAGGTTCACAATATAAGCCACAAATAATTACTCTTTTGCTTTTTTCTAAATGTCCGTTTCATATTATTTTATTTATTCGTCGTTTTCAAAGATTAATACAACATCAATTATAACTTTTTTAATAATATTTTTAACAAAAGAGAAAAATAGATAAAGCGACATAATCAATAATTAATTGTATTATAAAATACAAATAAATAATTTCATAAAAATAATAGTATTTATTAGTTTTTATAGGATGGATACACCTAAAAGGAAAGAAAGAGTTAATAACTAAATGTAAAATAATATGTTTTAAAATAATTAACTTATTTGAAAAAAAACTCTCAAAATAATTAATTATTTTAATTTCTAATGTACTTTTTTTTTTAATTGTACATTTTAATTAATACTACTAGTATAATTTTTAATACAATATTTTTTACTATGTATTTCTGACATTAATAATAAATCAATATGACTATCTATCGGTCTATTTATATAATTTTTTAATATATATAAAATAATCAAATAATAAATTATTTTAATATGAATAAAATACTATTATATCACATTTTGAAGCACTAAGGTAAGATATATATCAAATTTCACACATTGCAATTATTTTATAAAATTAATAGCAATAAAGAACACCAAATCCAAAAGGTGAATTAAAGTGCTAGAAGCAATCGATGTAGATTTCTTATAGGTTATTGTTGGTGGTTGTAGCACTAGCAACTCCAATTATTAGCTAATAATATTAATAAAACAACACATGTGCCCATAAATAATAAACCAAGCTTCTTACAACATTAAATACTTGTAAAAGACATAGTAGACGTGTTACCTGAATTGATTGGTTGAAGGAAGCTTTGACAAAATAGCTTTTCCATTTAATGGAGGATCATAAAAAACTCCATCAACCACTTCCTTCTCATTTGAAAGTTTAACTTTTCTCTTTCTAAAAGAAGCCACTAACACTTGTGCAATACTAGAAAAAATGCTTCCTTCCGGCTTCACATGTACATAAATCTTTGTTCCTATAAAGAACAAGATTATGGAAAAAAACATGCACAAAGTTGGTATTGCAAAACCAAATTTCCAACTAATGGAATCTTGGATATAAACAACCACCGTTTGTGTGATCAACAATACTATTGTAAATGTTGTATAGTACCAATTAAAAAAACTATTGATTCCTTTTTTTCCTTCATTTGTAGTTGGATCAAATTGGTCAACCCCAAATGGTATGCTACATGGCCTTATACCGGATGTGCCTATGCTTAAGAATATAAGGCCAGTGAACAAAAAGCCCACATTTGATGTGCTAGCTTTAACACATTGATTCAATGTTTGTTGATGAGGAGTACAAGGTGGAGGGTGCAATTGTGGTAACCATGCTGTTAAAGTTACCAATACCATGCCCTGTTACAACATTTTTCAATAGAAAATAAAAACAATTAGATATTTATAACGATTTAAAGAATATATGTACGATAATTGTACACTAATTTTATATTAATATCTAATAGTTTTTTTTTTATAATAAATTATCTTATTTTTGTAATTAAGGGAATTCTAAAATTGACGGTATGATATGAAAAAGTAAAATATTTTATTAAATGTTAATGTAAAATTAATTTATATTAATTTTGTATGTTTATTATATTTATTTGTAAAAAAAATGTATTTATATTTTGTGTAAAAAATTGCAAATATAATGAAGAGAAACAAGACAAAGGTACCTAGTGGCATTAAAATGAAAAGGACAAGTCAATGATGTCACGTTAGAAACGGATCTATGACAAGATTTATCATTTATGAGCTTAAAAGAAAGTTGGTTAACAGTAGTCAATCTTAGCTGGGCTGGATTGTGAGTACTCCACTTATTGAATTTCTTTATTTTCCCTCGTTTTAATTTTTGCAGAATTTGTGGATATTGTTTCTTTCCATGATACTATTATTAACTAAATAATTAAACTCAATGAATTTTAAGGATAAATTATTCGAACACTTAATATATTGTTTCTTCTCAAACACTTAATATATTATAAGTCAAAAAATGGCAGACTGTTAACAGATACAAATTGAACATTTTCTTTTTGGTACAAATTTGAAATGATTGGGACTCCCGGAAAATACCATAGCAGTATAAATATAAAATAATATTTGTAACTGACTATAGTAAAACGACTTAATTAAGAAAACATTAATATTTTATATTGGATTGTTTTTTGATAAAAACTATATATTGGTTTTTTTAATCACTTAAAAATATTTCTTTTACATTTTTAAATAATAATTTTTTTTTTCTTTTATGATTTATATATTCAATACGTGTGTTTTAAAAAAGCATTTTTTTTTAATTGAGGAAAGCAAAAAAAATTATTAATGATATTGACACTAATACCTTAACATTACAAAGGCTTAAAATATAAATATCTTGCCACCGAGCTAACAATGTAAGTATATACGTGAAGATATTTTAGAAACTATATAATAGTGTAATAATAATAAAAAACTCATATAACTAAGGTACCTTAATTACAAAAACAACCATACACACAACACAAAAGCTCTATAGTTAAGGTGGCTTCTTGAGTTATGAGAAGTGGCAACTTTTCTATCTTCTTTGACTCTCGAGAGTTAATTAACATTGTTTTTATAAAGTATAAATATAAGTAAAAAAAAAAAAAAGAAAATCTAAAGAAGGTAAAGAAGAGGTATAATAAATTCGTACCAATAAGGAGAAAAATGAAGCAAAAGCTATAGTCTTGAAGCGACCGGCGTAGGTATCAGAAATGAAGGCACCAAGTAAAGGTGCAAAGTTACTAATACCACTCCATATGTTTAGAATGTTTGAAGCACTAACTTGGTCCAAATGAAATTCTCTTGTCAAATACACCATAAAGTTAGCAAGCAATCCAAATACTGCTAACCTCTCAAATGATTCATTTCCTGTATAATCAACAAAGTTAAAAAAAAAATTAATAAAGTTAATGTAATTGAACTTTCTTTATGAAGAAATGACATAACTATGCAAGGGAACAAAAAATAGAATCATAAGTAGTAAGATTAAATATGGTGCAAAATTCAAAGTGTTGTTCTTAAGTGTCCTTATTTTGGAAGTTTTTCTTCTTTTTAAAATTTAAAGTAATATTAACTATTATTTTGTCATAAATATCTTTAACTATTTATTGCATTGAAAAAAAATATAAAATGATATAATAAATAGTTAAAAATATAAGTTTAAAATTATGCACTGTGT
The DNA here is from genome assembly GCF_000331145.2 of Cicer arietinum. NCBI lineage: Eukaryota > Viridiplantae > Streptophyta > Magnoliopsida > Fabales > Fabaceae > Cicer > Cicer arietinum. The sequence continues at coordinate 8,938,340 of NC_021161.2, forward strand.
AAAATCTTTTACACTAACAACCAGCCATACACTCTTAATTGAGTGATTATTTATTGATGACAATTATAATTTTTTAATGAGATAATAAAATCAATGGATAATTTTATTTACACTAACAAGACACTGTCTATTTTCTCTAAAAATGTTATTAAAAAATATATATTTATAAAAAAATTAATAAAATATATTAATTTTTTTAATATGCATAAATAACTTTAAAACAATAATTAAAAAAGTAGGAAGAAATAATATACCTAAAATAAAAGGCATGGCCTTCCATCCTCCAGGCTTCTTTTTGCTAAGTTTTTCATTGTTTGTTTCCTTTTGTGATGTTGAAGAAGGAAATCCAGAGAGGTTTGTTCTGTTATCCTCTGTTTTCAACATTTTTCTCAAAACTATAATCAAAATTGCTCTCTCCTCTATGACTTAAAAGTGTAAAAGGCCTATCTTATGCATAAGGCTTTTTTGGTGGTTTGAGGTAAGGACCAAAGACACTAATTTATAATAGAACAAACAAATGATTGAATGGTTGAGGATTGATCATAGTTTTGATCAAAATGTTTTATTGATTTTTGAATAGTAGAATACATCCAAATGAAGTTAGAGTTTTTAACGTGTGCTACGTTTAGACTACCGACTCATGCACATGAGACATATATGAAGATTGCGTGTTCTTTTTGCTATGGTCAGTGGAAACGAGGGGACCATGTACTATATATATTTAATCAATTTCAATTCATATAGTATGTGCATGATAAATATAAAGGTACTGTGTATCTTTTATAGTATCCACTTGTAGCATGTCTAGATTTATGCGTATAGGTTCTAGCATGGATTATATACTAACACCAATGGACCCAACTCATCACTTGAATTCAATTGGTAAAAAGTTAACTTTATTATATTTTCGGGTAAATTTATAACAAACAATAATATGTTAATTTAGTCACTAAATTAACACTATTTCACCAATATAATTTTTAATTTATTAAAACTATATCAAAGTTCTTAAATTATTTCTTCATCTATTAAGTTAGTCTTTCTATTAGAAGGTTAATCTCTAAATTAACTATGAAAATACTTTAAAATAATGTTTAAATTATTATAAAATACAATACATTACTCCTTCAAGGTTCAATTTTATCATTAAACATCTCATCTCTTTTCTCCTCTAATTCCTAACCTATCTTATAGAAAAACAATATTTGTATTGACTTTTTATACTTATTCTAAATTGTCATGTTAAAAAAACAATAGTTACATAAAGATTTTAATATTTAAATTTAATTTAAGTTTGCAATTTTTAGTTCATTAATGCTTGTAATTTTTGATTTACAATAATTAAATATCGACAATGAATATTACACCTTCATCCCAAACAAAGTAACACTAACAAGACAAACTGTTAAAAACATAAATAAAAAACCAATAAACAAGTAAACTAGGAAAATAGTAAACTAGTAAAAGAAATTAGTAAACCAAAAAAACCAATTAAATCAGTAAATAGTAAAACCATATTCTTACTTTCATAGTTTTATAAATTGTATAAAAAATTCTTATATAACAAAACTTACATCTTTCGTCAAATTTGGGCAAAATAATATTATAGTTTTTGTTTAAAATTGTGGAAAACGTTTTGTTTAATTTCTCATCTTTTTTTAGTATTGTAAATTACTTTAAGATTAATCAACTAATTTGTATATTAACCTATCAAATAAAAAATTTGTAAATTGATTCTCTAGATCAATTACTCCATTATTTATTTGCCTCTTTTTTAAACTCAAACTCTGTAATTTGCATTTATTTTCTTCGTGCATAATAGTGTATACTTTAAAAAATATTTATAAAAATTTTTGCAACCAACTCAAAGTGAAATCGTTAAAGCAATCATTTTAGACCTCCATAAATAACAAAAATTTTAATTATTCAAAAAACATCCAAAAAAACATTTACTTAACAAAAAAGGTTCATGTTGGGCTGTCCTAAAAAAACTAGTTGTGTCTATTCATCCTCTCTAATGCAGGGCCATACCAACTAATAAAGTCTTTATTTGTCATAGATCCTCCACATGCACCATTAATGTATTTGTTGTCATCATAAAAAGCCATGGTGTCGGCAACTCAATAAGTCTTGAAATTTCCCCCACACTTCATGCATTGACTCATTCTCATATTGAGTGAAAATGAAAATGTTAGCTCTAAGCTTTCCTAGAGGAAATTATTTGCTATGAAATTTGGTTGTCATTTCATTTGCTCCCAAGTTGTAATGGAGCCTCGTTCCAAAACCACCACATCATTGCCTTGAACACCATTATGCTTTATGGTGTTGACGATTCTAAAAAAATTCTTCAGATTCATGTTGGGGTCTTCAAAAGGTAAACCTCTAAACTACACCTCTATTATAGCTAGTAATAAAAAATCTTCATTATTAGATTGATTAAAATCATTAGGTTATTTAGATAGATAAGTGTCAATAATAAACTGACTTGGAAAAAAACTTTCTCACTTGATATTAAACTAATAATGAAAGAAAGTTAAGTGATATTAATGAATCAAATATTTATACTTCATAATTTATCGATCACTTACTCTAATGCTATCAATATTCATCATGGCCAATAAAATATTAATTAGTCTTTCTCTTAATCCATTGCCTTCAATATCGTGTAAGTAAGATAATAGTAACAAAAAGATTTAAGACGTGGCAAATTTGTTGATTTATCTGCTCATTGAATTAAAGGAATCAAGTTAGGGTCAAAACCACACTCAAAACCAAAATTATTAAAAACGACATGTTGGTTAATCACGGTACGATTACTTAATTGCTATGTTTGTTCCTATATATAAGATTATGTTGGCTAAATCACAATAATTAAGAAAGTTGTTTATAGTATTAAATTTGTTGGAAATTTATGTTATTTTATTAGTTTACTCTTAAAAGGGAGAATTGTTTTATGTTTTTATTGTAATATTTGTTAAAGATTACATAAAAAAAATTAACATAATTAATGTAAATTAATTAATACAGTTGAAAAATTTAAAATAATTTTATAAAAAAGGACAAAAACACATCTCAAGTGGTCATAAATTTAGGGACCCAACGTGATAATTAATCAACTAACTAAAGGTTTATCACACCTTATAATAATAAAACCACAAAGGTAAACTTAACCCATATGCGGAAAATATAGATAGTCACCTAAATAATAAATATAGGATCCACCAAATCTCGAAGGGAGAATTTAATTACATATAGTGTTAGTAAACAAAGTACAAAATATATCAATACTCAATCTCATTGAAGTAGTAAACAAATTAAAACCCAAAAATTAGTTGATAATTCACTTTCAAGTCTTCATAGAACAACTGGAGCATTGGCATGAAGTGATGTACGACCGTGCCAACCCAAAGAGAGTTGATTACACTTTATATAAGACCTTGAATATGTAAGGTCTTATATATATATATATATATATATATATATATATATATTTTATATAAGACCTTGAATATGTAAGGTCTTATATATATATATATATATATATATATATATATATATATATTCAAGGCCTTGCATTCTTGGAAGTTTGTAACGTTTTCAGATTTCTTCTTCCAAAATAGTATTATACCAAACGTATACAATTTGAAGATGTATATGAAAATAGTCAAATGAGTCACTCATGGAGTCATAGTTAGACAGTGTGAGCATTTTTTTTTTGTAGAATTAATGTTATTTTGTTTTCACATGCGCTATAACACATTTTTTTTTTTATATAAAACGATTTAACGTCTGATACTCTTATGATGAAGTTAATTAATTTCGTTAAAAATTTATGGCATATATTTTCTTGGAACCTTAAGTGATATTTTCATTCTAACTAGAAAAATAAAAACTTGGTGCCTGCGATTTCTGATCATGCTGCAGTGATAAAAAAAAAACTTAATGACTAGTAAATATTATTTCTTCCATCCACAAATAATCAACTTAGTTAATTATTTCACATGAGTAAAAAAAAATTAAAAAGAAATAATAGTATTTTTTACTAAGTTAACCTTATTAAGTAATGACGTGTTTATCATTATTTTAAATACAAAATATATCAAGATGTATATTGAATTGAGAGTTGTTCTTGTAGTATTTATTAGAGAGTTACAATTGGAAAATTTTAATTAATAGGATTTTAAAAATTAAAATGGTCAATTATTTTAGAATGTTGAAATATTTTTTAGGTATCAATTGAAAAATTAAACACTAAATTTGATATAATTATATTAGTTTGAGAAACATGCATGAAAAGTTTAAATTTAATAATAATAAATAATATTTCTTCCGTCTTAAAATAATTCTAACATTTGTAATAATAATTTATTCAAAAAAAGACCGTTACTTTTACTTTTTAAAATAAATTTAATTTCTTTTTTTTAATTTTATTCTCTCAATTTATACTATATACATCACTCCCAATTTATTATTCTCCCGCTTAAAATAACATTTATTCTTAAATTGGATATCATGTCTGTTTGAATCTAAAACATAATAGTTATATGCAAATTTATTTATTATTCCATCTAAAAAAAATAGAGTATAGTTTATTTTGAAAAGGCAACTAAGTAAATTCATAAAATGTCTAATGACATAAGAAGTGAATAGAAAGATGAGGTGGGAGAAGAATTCCCACATGGCACAAGAACTACCAAAGTATAAGACCAGTCACCAAAGGTTCACTATATATATATTGATTCAAAACATGATTGCTCCCCAGACAACAAATCAAACTACAGTAATCAGCAATCATTCTTCCAATCAGCAATCAGCAATCACCAAAAAATAGCAGTGTGTTGGTTGCTTCATATTAATTGAGTTTGAATAAATATGTTGAAATCAATGGTTGGATGGATATATATACATTCATTCATCACTCAACAATTGCAGTCAATTTTCTACATCAAGGAGCGTAAGCAGCAACTTATTTGACACGGCAAGTCATGAAAAATACATTATCTCCCACGTTCAAGGGACCATAGCTATAACTTCAGGAAATAAATACCAATGGTTAAACACCTCACAAAAACCATTATTTTAATTATAAAATCCTAATCGTACTTAGGGCCAAAATCCTTGAAAACAACTTAGGGTTGAGGCCCTCACAACATATCTAAGGCTACCGTCCTCCGTAATTTAAAATTTTAAAATATTTTTTAGAGTTTAAATTCTCATAAATTCATGTCAGAATATTTATAACAATATGATTTTCGCTATATTCGCTCATTATATAATTTCTCAAAACTAAGACTTTCATTAAACTCACGTTATACATTATTTTTTAAGGATAAGGCCCTCGGAAATGATCCCACAAATAAAAGAAATTTATTTTATTTTAAATTTATATTAATATAATTATATTATTTAATTTTATTTATTAAAAATAATAATTAAAATGTAATCATATAAATTTATTTTGATAAAAGTTTAATTATATATTTATTATAAATATGATTTAATAATTATAAAATACTATATTAAACTATTTATGTAATTAAATAAATTATTGTAAATTTATATAAAACTGAATAAAACTTGTTGTGTTAATATAGAAAACAGTGACTTTATTTAATTTGAATAATGCACAATAATACTTTGTTTGACGGTGGGGTTGTTGATTGTGTAAGTTTATTAACGCAAATAAAGTTACACTTTTTGGGGTTGGTTTAGTTTGAGGAAACAAAAGAATTTTAATTTTAAATACTCGATTGGTGTGTTAATCATTCGAAATATCTAATTTTTTCATTGTAATAACTTAAATTATGTGATGAGTTGGAATACCATTAATTGTACTGCCTTTCTAATATAATTTGATTATAAGAAAAAATATGTTTTTCTTTTAGCTTTTTTTTTCTTAACTTTTAGCTTTTTATTTCGATAGGATGTTATTATTCTTTTTTTAAAAAATAAAATGAAACATGTGCACACAATTTTGAAAGATATAAGATGAAAAAGAATGATCTATTTGTGCAAACAAATCAAAATAAACAATCTTTTTAATTTATAATATAATATTAAATAATTTTTTTCTTGATTTTGTCCTCTAATAAACATTATATACATTCATTTCAATTCAATATTTTTTATTTTAGATTAATAATAATCATGAACTCACTCGTATTTGATAAAAATATATTTATTTATTTATTTATACACCTTTTTTAGTAAAAATTATTAATTGAGTGACTGATTGTAGGATGGAGGGAGTATATGATTACACATCTCATCATTTATTCATCTTCTATTTACTCCAACTTCTATCTACTTGGTTAGGACAAAAGATGAGTTAAGATTTTCTCAATTTTTTATTTCTTTCAATTTCTTCTATTACAGTAGTTTTTAGTCATATAAATGATATCAATGTCACATTCTCAAAATATGTAATATTAATTAAACATTTATAAAACTATATTACAAATAATGTCTATTTGTTTAAAAAAATAAGAGGATCTCTACTCACAAAAGATATCCAAGACCATTTATTTCATGGTTTCAAATGGAGGATAAGAAATTAGTAGAATAATTATCTACTAGGCACTACAAGACAAAAATAACACGCAAGTACAAAAGTTAGGCGATACTATTGCAAGTTCCCAAGCTGCTGTAACGAACAATTTAGAGATGACACAAACAGAAAGTTTTGAATCAGTTCACTCCTCACAAAAAGCAAGAGAACATTCTACCTGTAAAAAGAATGTTTTGCTTAGTTTATAATGTGAAGATCGATGATGTTTCTATTTAATGCATCATAAATATTAAAAAGAAAAATATTCTACTAATGACTTATAATTTTCTTTAAAAATATGAAATATAGTACTATTCACACATTGATTATGAGATATAATAAAACTCATTCTTTTAAATAATTTAATATAATTGAGACATCTATTTCTAACAGATCAAACAACAAAGTTAATAATTTACAATTTCAAATCAGATTCAATTTATAGAAATCATCACTTATTTTTGTAAATTGTTTCAATAGCAATCATAACTCCTATAAAACGTAATTTCATCATGTAGTGTACTTATAATTCTTAAATTTACGACAAAATAATTAAAAAAAAATAACATAACAGTTCATGAATATTTCTTCACAAAGATTAAGATGATCTTTAAATGCAGCTCAATCAATATTACATTTAATCGAATAATCTTAATATTAAATTAAATGTTAAAAAAAACGAGATAAAAGACGTGGAAGATGTCCTAATGTTGATATAATGGTACTCATTTACCCCAAGACTTAATTTTGGGTTTGATACTATTAGCACACGCAAATGATAATACGATAAATATCATGGGACTCGGTTTTGGCAATAATATTGAAGGTTAATTCTATTGCTATCGGTCTTTTGATTTTCATCGACAGAACAATGCACATCCACGTGGGATAAAATCGCAAATAAATATTCCATATTGGTCGTTTTCACCGACTTAGAAATGCGCGTTTAGAGTCAACGTAATATTTTATCTTGTGACCCAAACTCCGTTTGGAAGCGCTTCTACAACTCGGATACATCATATGGGTATTCATTTGGAACGTCAATTTACATTAAAAGAATGGCGTGAAACAAAATAATTTATTTAAGTTTAACACACAGATGGTTTAAGGCCGATTATTCCAACCATTGGTATACTTAATCTCGTCAATTCTATTTCATCTTGTAGGGTAGTTTAATGTCATTTTTTATAGTTCAAAATTGTCCCTCCAAATTATTTTGTTATGTATTTTTGTTTATATGAATGGTCTTTACATGGATTTAGATTTTTTATTTGTTTTATCTATAAATTTGTTGTTTGTAAACGACATTGTATTGTATTGTTCGTTATCTCAGTGTGACATTGTTTGTTTTATTTGACATAACATCCTCAAAGTTAAACCTAAAGGTGGTTGCTATAGGTATTAACAACCTCGTCACTCAACTATCAAACTTATTATTAATTTAGATAAATTAAATATCACATATAATCGATTTGACTTTGAAGTTAAAAAAATGATTTGCATCAACATAGATATAAGGCTTGTGGGTTCTTAATCTAAAGCTATTAGCCATGTTTGTCTTTGCCAGTGAAAATATTATTGGATGTAGATCATGCTTGAGTGTCACTATCAGAAATATGCTTTTTACCAGCAAATTTTCCTACTTAGAATTTGATTGACTTGGGATTTTTTTTCCTGCAGTTTTAGATACATATATTGTCTCCAAGTAATTCCAATTGTCTTTTTTTTTTTTTTTTACCAAAGTTTATCAATTGAGGTAGAAAATAAAAGAGTAGAAAGTAGATCACATGGTTTCCACAAAATAGACAAGATGTGTGCATAAAACAGAAACAAAGTCTTGCAATTGAAATTGAATATGTGAAGGAAATTTCACATGTTGTGTACAAGGAAATAGAAAAATTTCACGAGTTGAAGAAACATATGTGCAATCGGATCATCATCCCAATGAATCTAGGGCTTACTTTAATTCATATTTTATGGTAAAAAAGTAATGTTACATTTCTTAATGGTTGAGTGTTTGATTATCATCTATTTTGGATAGGTTATTTATGTGAATAGGGAAAACAATGTAGTGAAGGCAAAATAGAATTTTGTGCTACCGAAATCTAAGACATTTCAAATTTCAACACCAAGAAGTTCAAAACCTACGTTAACACCAACTATTGTTGTGAAAAACAGAGATCAATGAGTAATTAAATCAAGATCGTTCTTGGTTTTGTCCAGAAAAGCGCATAATGGTTGAAATCAGAAAACAAAGATTGATCACCAGAATGTTTAGAACGTTCTGCGTTTTCTGACTGAAACAGAGAATGATAAATTTTAAGCAGAATATAGAACTTGTAATGCTAAAATGAACACACACTTGTTAACTCAGTTCAGAGATTAACTCTTACGTATGGGGGACTTGATCCGACTTTAATTATCACTTATAATGAGATGAAAACGTTTATAATGATAAAGTTTTTATACTGCCAGATTTTTTGCTACTTGTAAAATCTGCAGCTTGCTATCTATATTCACTCTATTCTCCCTATTTTGTAAGCCTTGCTTTTATATGCAGTTAGTTTACAGTTTTGAAGTAACAAACAAACTAACTAAAAGTAGTTACAAGTAGTTATAACTAACTAATTTAACTACCCAAAATAGTTTGACTTCTTAATTGAGTACCACTTTTAACAATTCTCCACCTTGGAACCAAATGAGAAGCTTCAGCTTATGTTTCTTCCAACAGATCCTCTTAGTCCTTGATCTCAGTTTCTAGGATTGATATTAAGCAAATTCAAACAGTGCCTGAACTTGCTAAGTGTGATAGGTTTTGTAAACATGTCAGCTGAGTTTTCACTTGTGTCCACCTTTGCCACATTTATCTCACTCATTTCAATGACATCCCTGATGAAATTCAACCTGATGTCTATATGCTTAGTTCTTTCATGATATATTTGATTTTTACTCAAATGAATGACACTTTGGATGTCAAAATTTATGCAATTCTCTCAGCCAAATTCTTTCTTTCACAGCTTCAGTGATTAATCATCTCAGCCAAATTATTTCTTTCACAACTTCAGCAAGAGCAACATATTCTGCTTTTGTTGTTGATAATGTCACTATGTGTTTAAGATTAGCTTTCTAACTAACTGTGTTGTTAAACACCGTTGACACATATCTTGTAAGAGATCTTCTTCTATCTCAACCTCTAGCAAAATCAAAGTCTACAAATTCTTGGACTGGTATTGAAGTTTCTGAGCTTTTGTTGTATTTCAAACACATGTTTTGAGTTCCCTTTAGGTACCTTAGAATCCATTTGACAACTTACCAATGACTCATCCATGGGTTTCCCATAAACCTGCTCGTGACACTTACAACATGAATAATATCTGGCCTTAAGCAAACCATAGCATACATGATACTCCCTATGACACTTGCATATGGTATATTCTTCATGTCTTATGCTTCTAGATTTATGTTTGGTGACATGGCTGAAGAAAACTTGAAATGAGCTGCTAGTGGATAGCTCACTGCCTTTGATTCACACATATTGAATCTATTTAAAACCTTTCCAATGTAACTCTCTTGGGAAATTATCAATTTTCCTTGCTCTCTGATTATGATGATTTCCATTCTTAAAATCCTCTTGGTTGGCCCCAAGTCCTTCATCTCGAATTCTTTCTTCAGTTCGCCCTTCAATTTTTCTATTTCTTTCATACTTTTAGATGTTATTAACATGTCATCCACATATAGCAACAAGTAAATGTATGTTGCTGATGATACTTGTTTATAATACACACAACTATCAAAATTGCTTCTAGCATACCTTTGACTAAGCATAAATGAATCAAATCTCAAATAACATTGCCTTGGTGATTGCTTTAGCCCATAGATGATCTCTTTAGCAAGCAAGCCCAATCCTCTTTTTCCTTGAGTCCTAAAGCCATCTAGTTGTTGCATTAGGATTATTTCATTCAGATCACCATGAAGAAATGTTGTTTTGACATCCATTTGCTCCAATTTCATGTCAAAGTGTGCTACCATGGCTAGAATTATCCTTATAGATGCATGCTTGACTACGGGATAAAATATTTCATTGTAGTCTACACCTTCCCTTTGAGTGAATCCCTTTGCTAGTAACCTTGCTTTGAACTTGGGTGGTTCAACTCCTGGAATTTCCTCTTTCCTCTTGAAGATCCACTTGCTACCTACAATTCTAGAGTTGGCTGACTTGGGTTTGAGTTCCCAAGTGTTGTTCTTCTCCAATGATTTCAGCACCTCAGTCATAGCTAAAATCCATTTGTTTTTGTCTTGAGACTTGATATCTTCATTGTAGTTCCTAGGATCCTCATGTATAATCTCTTCAACAACATGCAATGCATAGCTGATCATATTTGCATAGCCATATCTTTGAGTGAGTTTTGATGTTCTCCTTTCTCTATCCCTGATGAGGTTATAATCATCTGATTCCTACTCTGGAAACATAGCATGTTCTGCTGGGTTTGCATCAATCTTGTCTTGTTGAGTATGCTGTTGTTTTGAAGTCAAGAATGTTCTTGACTTCTGTTGATCTTTCTCCTTTTCTGCGACTGAAGTCAAGAACGTTCTCCGTTTTTCTGCAATTTTCTCCACCTCAAGATCAAACCTCTGAGTTCTGTCTTGTTGAGTCTGATGTTGTTCCAAGAAATTTCTTTGTTTTTCTCCATCTTTCTCCACCTCAAGATCAATACTCTCATATTCAATTTGATATCAGCCTCTACTCGCAACATTGTTTACAGGCTTGTATATCTCAACCTCATGAAACTTACATCCCTGCTAATGATACATTTCCTATTTTCAAGACATCATATTCTATAACCTTTTACACCACTTGGATATCCAACAAAATACCCTTTCTTGGCTCGAGGGGCTAGCTTCCCTTCATTTACATGGTAGTATGCAACACCTCCAAATACTTTTAGTTGATTGTAGTTTGCAGCATGCCCTGTCCACATCTCTTGAGGGGTTTTGAGTTTAATTGCAGTATAAGGACTCAAATTTATCAAATAACAAGTTGTATGGATAGCTTCTCCCTAAAACTGTGCAAGCATCCCTGCATTTGACAAAATGCATCTCTTTCTTTCAAGCAAGGTTCTATTCATCCTTTCAGCTAGTCCATTTTGTTTAGGTGTGCTTCTTACAGTCCTTTGTCTGTTCACACCATGAGATTTGCAAAAACTAGTGGATTCATCCCTACATAATTCAAGACCATTATATGTCCTTAAAGTTGAATGTTTAATACAATGGAGGATATTACGCTTCCAAGAAATTTTATTGAGATAGTTTGGGAGTGTATCTCATTTGTAAAAACGTATCTTTTTAGGAATGAAGAGGCTTTCGAGGAATTTACCCCGTTTAGTGGTATTCGCCAATGAGATTCTATTTTCCCCTTATCTGTTTGTTTTATGTCTTGAAAGACTACTCCATATGATTAATTTGGTAATTGATCGGAGATATTTGAAACCCTATTTAACTTGTGTGAAGGGATCCAAAAATAACTCATCTTGTATTTGTTGATTTTATTATTCTTTTTGCAAAAGATAGTGTGGAGCATGTGCATGTAATTTCAGTCATTTTTAGTGCTTTTTGTATAGCCAATAATTAGAAAGTAAAAATCTCACATTTATTTCCCAAATAATGTGCCTTGAGAAACCAAAATTTTTATATTTGAAGTTTTCCAATTTCAATGACCGATGATTTTGGGAAGTATCTAGGGATTCCTTTGTTTCATAAAAGAGTGACAAATAATAGTTTTTAGTTTATTATTGACGAGGTGGACAATAGTGACGAGGTGGACAATAGGCTTATGCACAAACCAACATGAACAGAAACTCACCGAAAACCCATGAGAAGGGTCCAAATGAAGGAGTCATTCTGGCTAGCTACATGGTTCACATGTAAAAAGTCCATCAAAATAGAATGATGCCTTAAAGCAACATCAGGTAAGTCTTTATGTACCAAGAATTTCAATGCCAACACGTACAATGAGATTCTAGAGCACATGTTAATCACCCTTGTATCACTATTAGTTGAGACCACATAGTATTTGACATTTTCATTATTTCTAAAAATATAAAAAGTTAAACAAACAAAAAAGTAGACAGATGTTAAACTTAAAAATATTTTAACTTATTAATAAGTAAAATTAATACAATTTAAAAAAATGAAAACATAAAAGATTTTAAAGTAAGAGATTATTAAAAATTGAAAGGACAATTAAATATGTTTAGTTCTAATAGAGACTAACAATTTACAAAATGATTTTGTAGAACTTCAAATATAGTATTTATTACCAAGGATTAAAAGAAAAATTATAAAATTTTAAGACTAAAACTATAAATAATCAATCAAATTTCACAAAAAATATTGTCATACATATTTTCTTTTTTGTCTATAAAAAGAGATAGTAAATATTACATAAAACTCACATATAACTACAAAATATCAAATTTAAATCTAAATAAAAATGTTCAATCTAATAATTTCGGTATTTATCGGTTAACAGCAGTACTTTCTATTCATAAGATATGTAAATTCTTATATTTATTGATTAAACATACGCAATATAGCTCAAATTGAGTCAGCAACTTCCGCTTTCACAACAACCTTGTAACGATATCGTTTAGCACAAAATATGACATAAACAAGATTAATTGCACCTAATCCTGAAATTAAAAAATAATAGTAATCCAATCTTCCAACATTGATGTCATTATTAAGCCAACCCTTTCCACCATTCCTTTGAGTAACTTTATTCACAATGTTGATCACCAATACTCCAGCATAAGATGAGCATGCCAACATAAGATAGTGCAAAGAATTTCCTATGCTTTTCATTTTTTGAGGTGATTCACTATTGTAGAATTCAATGTACCCAATTAATAAAAAAACTTCACAAAATCCTAACATGATATATTGTGGAGCTAGCCAAAATGCAGATATTGGTTTGGTTCCATAAGTATTTGAGATAGCCATATTCCTTCTATACCATTCAACCAAGCCAGCACTCACCATTACGAGAATTGAGAAAATATTACCTGTTGGAATTTAGGAAACTAGGAAATTAGAGGAGATAAAATTATAGTATTTTTATTATTGATAGATAAATTTTTCTTAAGTTCTTCGAACTCAAGACCTCATAGTTATGTGTAAAATTATTTATCATTTTATTTAGGCAAAAAAAAAAAAAAAGAAGCATCCATCAAAATACCCTCCCTCTCATTTGGTGAATTAGCAAATATATCAAAATTGTAAATTGTTATTTAAAATAGTCGATCCGTTAATTTTTAGTGCAAAACATAGATGTATTTTCTTAAGTACTTTAGTACGGTTTTTAACTTAACCAACCATGATTTTTCAGATCAAAATTTTCTAAAACTTTGTTATAACCACAAAATGTGTGTTTTATGTTAAGAACCATACAAAAACATTAGTTTTTTTTTTTTTCTTTCTAATTTTTGTCGTTAAAGACTACGATGTAATAAATTAATTGAATATATTATCGCCCTTTCACACGGAAACTCATTAAAGACTAATTTGTCTATGAAGTTTAGGTCCAATTTAAGAACAAATTAGTCAATAAGAGACTAATTACTAACAAATTATTACTAGATCGATATTTAAATTTCATAAACAAATTAGTTTATATTATTGTGACATTAATGTGAAGTTAGTATCAAATGACAACTTATTTTTTTAACATGTTAGCGATAAAAGTAAATAGATGAACTATTTTATCTAATTAAAACTTTACAATTTCATGTATTTGCCAAAATGTTTCAAAAACTAGTTAATTTTCCTAAGGAAAAGGCAATCCAAACCCTTACTTTAGGCCTCTCCTCTAACTCAATTTAAGAATAATTGTGTGTTGGACCTCATTTATCATATAATGGTCTTAAGTCTCACCAAATTAGAAAATAGTAACACTTTGCTTTAGGCCTAACATTTCCTCTAGCAACCATGACCGTACACTAGTTGGTGCTAGCTTAGAGTGAATCTGAATTCTACTACACACACCTTGTAAATAACATGTTAATATTAGATATGTTTAATTTTTACTATAATTATTTTTAAAATTACACAATAATAAAATATAATATGTCGATTATGTAACATAAATGAAAATAAAACTATATAATTGACAAAATAAATATTGTTAGCAATAGTAGAAAAGACTATAATTTGCATTAATTTAAACATTACCTATAACAATCTTTTGAAGGCTTTTTATCCCTTCAACTTGTTTGGTGACTTTTGCAAGAGCTGGTTGAACAAAGAAGTCATAGAATAGAAGCCATATAGCAATGGTAATTAGGGTAACTATGCTACATGATGCAGCAAAATAGTAGAAAAGACTATAATTTGCATTAATTTAAACATTACCTATAACAATCTTTTGAAGGCTTTTTATCCCTTCAACTTGTTTGGTGACTTTTGCAAGAGCTGGTTGAACAAAGAAGTCATAGAATAGAAGCCATATAGCAATGGTAATTAGGGTAACTATGCTACATGATGGAGCAGGAATTTCAAATGATCCAATGTGCCTGTCCATTTTCAAGGCTTGGGTTATAGGAAATATTCCTTGTTGTACTATTGGTATTGCACCAAGAAATCCAGAAGCCCAAATTGGAATTATTTTAATCAAACATTTTAATTCTTCAACTTGTTGAATGCTGCAAAGATTCCATGTATTTGTTACTCTGCCTTCAGGATTAATTTCATTGTCTTGTATCATAGCTGCTTTGTTTAAACACCTAACAAGAAAAAAATAGCTTTTTAATTACATAAGTTTATCTTGGCTTTTTAATTCCACAAGTTTAGCTTTTATAATTCTATTTTCATCATGTTTTCCCTTTTAATAGCAATAACACATATTGGTTTTACTCTGTTTTATGTTTTAAAAGGCACAAAAAGAATATTTTCACATTTTCTTGTACATGTATTTGAAAACAAGAAATGGAATGAAAACAGTGTTTTTTTACAGTTAAAAATAAATTAAGAAGGGAAAAAAATTATGTTCTTAAACCAATTCTCAATAAGGAAAAAGTTATATTTTGATTGGATTATAATTAAGACTTTTTTTTTTTTCATAAAAAAAGGTATAATTATACAACTTTTTTATCACAATCTTTTTTATATAATAATTATAAACTTTTTTATTATCTAAAAAGTACTTTATTTATAGTATATTCTAAAACAACTCGAGATTCAATATTACAAATAATTATAAAAATGAAAAAAAAAGTTTTTTAAGGTTCAATTAAATTATTAAAAAAAATTAAAAGTAAAATTTTTAAATAAAAAAAAGATTCACATAAAAAAAAAACTCAAGAAAGAGGAATTAAAGTACTTTTTTTAAAAGGAATTGAAAATATACAAATGGGATTGAAGTACATATTACCTAAGTTCTTTAGTTAAAGGCATTTTGAGTGCTTTAACATCTTCAAGTGGTGGATCATAGTAAACACATTCCCCTTCCTTTGAAGGAAATTGAAGTTGATGTTTCTTATAAGCTGCAACAATCACTTTTGCAATGCCAGAAAATATACTCCCCTCAGCTGAAATAAAAAAATAAGCACTTTTTCCAACTAGAAATATAATTATTGCACACAACATGAGTAAGCCTAGTGTGCCAAATCCCACAACCCAATTTTTATTTTGCATGTAAACTATCAATGTTGCATTAATCAACATAACAAATGTTTGTGTTGTGTAGTACCAATTATAGAATCTACTTGCACCTTTTTTTCCTTCAAGGGTATTTGTGTCAAATTGATCAATTGCAAAGGGAATAGCACAAGGTCTTATTCCACCTGTCCCTATAGCTAGCCAAGATAGGCCAAAAATTAAGATGGAAAGATGAAAACTTGTTGGAGCAACACACACTTGATGATGATTGCAAGTTGGTGGATGAAGTTGTGGTAACCATGCTGTTAGTGTTATTATCACTATTCCCTAATTAATCAGCAAAGGATGAAACCATTAATTATTTGATAATCACTATATAGTCAATAATCAATGTGTATTAATATGATTTTATTTTTATATAAATAAAAATTTATGACGAACGAATCATGGCTCTATCGATGTATATATTATTGAATATTTAAAAAAAAGTTACATTTTTCTCTCTCTAATATCGTTAACGAAGATTAAGACTATAACCCATCAAATTTAAATTCAATATATGTCTTTTTTAGTAATAGACCAAACAAGAATTTGTATTACTTTAGAGTAGCTAGAGCGATTACGTTATCAAGGCATTATTTTCTAAAGAGGAATATATACATTAGGACCTGTAACTGTCACATCATTATGAAGTATTCATTAATAAAGTAATCTTTCTCTATCAATAAATAGATTAAGAAATGTAGTATTTTTGTTGATTTTTTATATGAATTGAAAAAATTAGGAGTAATAAATGGTTATAGGTATAATAGAAAACAACATCAATAATTCATTAATATTATTATAAAATTAAGGATAAAAAATGGGATAACTCTGTTTGCTAACGTGATTAATATTATGGGATGAAAGGAATAATTCATTATTAAAAAATTCTCATTTATTGTATGACAACTAAAAAATTCTCATTAATTATCTGTACTACGTCTCAACAACAGGGTAGTTCTTTAGTTGTCCCAAAAATAAAGGTTTTTTTAATTAAATCTGTCTTTAAAAATTGGTTAATTTAGTTCAAAACAATAAAATTATCTGCCATTTATTTTATTGTATACAAACTATCTTAACTATTATTGCCAAAATATCTTCTCAAGATGGTGAGGGTTGGTGGTATAGGAGCAATGTTTATGAACATCGCACAGCAAAAAAATATTTAACAAAAAACAAGAGAAATTATTTAATAGGTAAACTCAGATAACAATTTAGTTTTTTTTTTATTTGATTATTTATTTAATTTTAAGTTATTATTCAATTATTTATGTTTTAAAAATGTCAATAGTTTTATCTTTATTTTTATTTTTATAGAAATCGAGAAAATTCATCATTATCTTTAAACAAAATTTAAAAAATTAGTAATCATTTTTAACAAAATTCATATTTTCATCAAATTTATAATTCAAATCTTCAAATAAATTCATATTTTCACCTCCAACAACAACATTTAATCTATCAAATAAAGAATTCATATTTTAAAATTTAGAGTATGAATTTCATTTGAATAATCAATAACAAAGATCCTCGTGTATTGTTTAATGTAGGAGAAGGAAGCATTTATATACAATATATTTTGGCCCTTTATAGATTAGACCATCTAAATTACTCTCTCTTTCATGATGAATATTATTTCAGTAAAAATAATTTATTTTAATAAATATTATTTATAATTTTTAATAATTATTATATACACAATTTTTAAAATATTATTATATTGATAATAAATAAAAATCTATCGATAATTAAGATGTATAATTTATTAAAATTATATTTTTTTTTATTCTAATTATTACATTGATGTATGCAAAAACTTTAGATCAGACTTATCGTGACGGAAAAAGTATACTATCCTAAAGCTTGAATGAATATTTGTAGTAAGAAATAGGAAAGCATACCACAAGAGTTCCAATTGAAGCCAAAACAATGGTTCTGAATTTCCCTAAAAATGCATCAGAAATAATAGCACCAATCATTGGTATCAAATTGCTCACTGCAATCCAAAGGCTTATAATATTTGCAGCACCAACTTGACTCAAATGAAACACATTCAACAAATACACTAAGAAATTTCCTTGCATTCCATATGTTGCTATCCTCTCAATTGTCTCATTTCCTACAAAATCATAACCATATATACTAAATGTCAACTCAAAATAAGTCTACCATAATACAAACTAATTAATAAATTATATATACATGATCAATTTTTCAAAAAAATTAAATAAAATCAAATACCTAAGATATATTTAGCTCCCTTCCACCCAGGCCTTTCTTTCATTACCCTTGGATTTGATGAATTGTCCAAATCAATTTCATCAATTGATGATTTTTTTGAATTCCAATTGCTGCAACAAGAGGACCACAAAGATCTTGTATGGTTTCTCTTTTTTTTCTCCACCTCCATTTAATTTAATTATAAATATTAAACCAATGTATCTATCCAATCCCTTGAATGAATTGCACAATAGCCTCTTTCCTTACTTATAGTTGTTATAATTTTTGTGATTCCTCATCAATTGAGTAGTGGGCCCAAAAGGAGCATCATTATATGCATCAAAGTTAGCATTAATTAATTCAATAAATATTTTACATTATGTTTTATTTTAGTAATAAATTGACATTAATATGCAAGCTTGCTTACAGTAGATGTGCCTAGGTGGCGGTTGTTTTCAGTTACTAATATTTACTACTCTTTTCCGGCTTTGGTAAGCTTTTACTTGATATCATGCTTTTTTGACTTTGTGTAAGCTTTTTCCATACGCGTCTTGGGATTAATTTGGTGAGGAATCTACCCATTGTGTACTGTAAGATTTAATTTAAGATGTTAGGAGTATTTTGTGGATATTTAACTCCTTGAATTTTCATATTTTATTGATGCTCTATTAATTCTATGATCGAATGACTCTCATTTATTAGTTTTGTTCTTTATTTTATATGTTAGTGGTTGATTATATTAGTGTCTCTATATTTTTGTAAGTTACAATATGTGTGGTTTAAGAATATAAGATATATGACTGTTAGATAATGTTATTATATATTGTAGTACCTCAATTTTGTCTTATAAAATAAAAATAATTTAAATAAAAATATGTTTGTCTAAAAATTATAAAAATTGCAGTAGATATATTATATTACATTTAATATAAATAAATAAAAAAACCAAGCAAAAAAAGAAATAAAGAAACTTAAAACAAAACAGTTAGCTTTATTAATCCTTTCCCTATTTTTTTTCCTCTCCCTATTTCTCTGTTTTGGCATCTTCTTTGGCCTGTGCTAATTCTCTGCTTTGGCGTGTGCAGTGTCGTCTCCATGTTTCATGCTTCCCTCATTTCCTTTCCCACGTCCATCTATTCATTTATTTTTATCTTTATTTAGTCTAATGGCATTAATTTAGTCATTTGTTTACTCAATCAAAAAGCAGTGTAAAATCCAGTGTACTCAATCAAAAAGTGTATGAAGTTGCTTGATCATGTTGTAAAAGCAGTGTAAAATCCAGAACACACAACCAAACCAGTGTAAAATCCAGAACACACAACCATTCCCCTTAAATTGTACCAATTTGCTTGTTTGATGTAGTTGCCAAACCAGTTTAAAATTCAGAAATTAATTTATACGATGAACACAACTCTTCCTCGTTTTTGTCTATATATTGAAACAAAAATTCAATAGGGAGGAAGAACAGAAAGAAATCACAAGATAAAATTGGGGATTTTCCTTCTGGTTTTCAAAAAAACAATAGAAATAGAGTAATAACAGAAGAAAATCTGCCACCATAGTTCTTCCCATCAACCCATAACCTTAACCTTAGACATACTCAATCACTAATAACAACCAACAGGCCACGACGAGAATCAACACACCACCGCGCCGGAAAAGGGTATTTTCTTATTCATTAGGTTTGCTGTTGTATATTATTGAAAAATGAAATTTTTGTTTTGATGCGAATGGAGTTTTGGTTGAGATGTTTGATGTGTAGTTGGATTAGTTTTGTACTAAATTTGTTTCTGCTTCTCCATTTTGAATCCTTGTTTACCCTGTTAGGCTGGTACGCTGTACACACCATACACACATCTCATCTCACGCACGCCAACTGTTTGTTAGTTGTATTCCATTCTATTGATAATATTGCTAGTTAGTATGGATTGATTTAATAATATATTTGTGTGGTACATGAACTTTTTGTTCGGTTCTCTATTTTCACTATTTATTTCATTTAATTATAATAATTCTATTTTAATGATGGACATAATTAAATGGCGGTAAATATCATTTATTTTAAGTTATAGTAGTTTTTTTTAGTTTGTGCTATTTAGTTTTAAAAATGAATTTTATTTCTTCATTTATTAAATTTCAAAAAAAATAGTTTAAAAGAGGGTTACATTTATAATTAGTATTAAAATGTTATTTTTTTTCTATTTAATAGATTAAGTTACAAGTCTATATATTTTTCTTCTCACTATTTTATTTCAAAAAAAATCGTTTAAACTTATTTAATATGTAGTATCATTTAATTAGATGTTTTTTTAATCTTGGAATTGTTAAGACACAAGTCGTACTACTTGGTCTTCTTGAAACTCTATTTTATAAAAGAATAATAAAATGTTTTAAAGAGAGTTAAATTAGATGTGACATCTTTTTACTCCTTGAGTTTTGAGACACGAGTTGTACAACTCGATCGTTTTAAAACTCACATTTTAAAATAATTATTCAAATCAAGCAAGCCTTCTTTAAGTTCGTCAAATTTAACATTTTTTATAACAAAAATACAATTTATTTAAAATCAATCAACGCATTCACATTTTCTACCAAGAACTACGTAGCTTTGATCTCTCAATCGCACCGGGAGATACGTAGGAGCAAGATCACACTCTTGTCAAGCACAATAATAAAAACTTCTTTTTACTCTTTTAAACGCGCTTTTATCTCAAAAAATCATATTTATAAAAAAATAATTTTATATTCATATTTAATAATAAAGAGAAATGAATATAGTTAAGTTGATATAATTTTGCACAATTAATTATAGGTAACCGTTTTTAGCAGATGTCGTAGGGTGCTAATACCTTCCCTACGCATAATCGACTCCCGAACTCAAAATCTGGTTTCAAAGATCATTTTTATTTTATTTTTTATATTTTTAAGGGTTTCCCAATATTTTCCCTGTTTTAAAATAAATTTTGGTGGCGACTCCATTGAATTCGAGAAAAACTCGAAATTTTAGGTCGCGATAGCTGGCGACTTCACTGGGGACATTTTGAGAGTCAAGCCTAAAAATTAATTGTGCATTTTTTAACTTTTATCTATATTTGTTTATTTTTCATTTTCATTTTCTTTGTGTATCTTTTATTTCTTAATAAGTATTAGTTGACATTATAATATTCTTTTAGGCTAGTAGATTATTTTTTATTTTTTTTATGTTATTTATTTATCTATTTATTTTATATATATATATATATATATATATGTTTTGTTAGTATTATGGATTTATTGAATTATGTTTATTCAACACCTACACTTTTTTAAGACACACACTTATGAGTGGAACCTTATACCCAGGTTTGAACAAAACTTAAGCTTAGTTTCGAGATTGCGTAGTGGTAGCCTTCTGGATGTACATCCTGTTTGGTTAACATGAACATCTCACCTAGAGTTTGATCCTATTGAGGTTATTGTCACTTCAAATAGTTTACCTATTGTTGTTGACAACATTCTAAAATAGGATTATTGGCTCTAGGAACTGTGTTTAGAACTATAAAGCCACCCTTGTGAGAGTTTCACTACATAAGCCAATAGATCCTTTCATTGTAAGAATATCCATAAAAACGAAAAAATTATCTCATATATTCAAGAGTTTATGTATATATTAGTTTCATTCATGACATTTTTTTTTTCTCTCTTTCTAAGGAAAATAAAACATCATAGCATTTTGCATAAATTTTCAGGATTTTTGGGAAATCATACAAACCTTAGTCACGTGTTATTAAACTGGACAATGTGATCTAAAAAAAGAAAAACTTTACTTTTAAAGTTCAAGCAACCTGATAATATCAATGAAGGATTTGCTATTTCGATTTATGATCCCCATATTTTCTTCACTAATAATTCGTTCTTGTTAAAAAATTTACATAAGGCTTATGATTCCCCAACATCCAACTATCATAATTAACTAATTGATTTCATCTTCATTCATATTTTAGTGCATACTCATAAAAAATTAATTAATTTATTTATTTTAAAAAAACACAGAAAAAATCAATAAAGTTGTTTCCCCGACACCCTTATCGGACTCGTGCAAACTCGAAGATCATGGAAGAACTTGAGCAAAATCAAGAGGTGATGAGGATGGATATCAACCAATTAAAGGACAAGGTTGATCAAATCTTAGAAGCTATACAGGCTTTGTCAAGGAAGGGGAATACAGATGAGAATCCTCCGGCTGCAAATGAAGAACACCAAACCACTCTTTCTCACCCACCAAGCTTTACCCCGACTACCGAACAACCTCGTACAACAACTATGCAATTTCCCATGTACGGTCTTCCACCCGATTATACTCCACCTTTAGTCATCAACCCCCAAAACCCAAACCAATCACAAATTCCATCTCCTCTGGGCTATCTGCCACCCGAAAACACTCAACCCTCAGAAAATATTCCATATATTGCACCCCAAGTACCCCATTTCGATACTAATGGAAATTGGCATCAACCTCACATTGGGGATGATACACAATCAAAGGAAAAATTCCATGTCTTGGAAGACCGAATAAAAGCTATTGAGGGGTATAATGTTTAAAGCTTTCGATATGTGTTTGGTTCCTGATGTAACTATCCCTCCCAAATTCAAGGTTCCTGACTTTGAAAAATACAAGGGCAACACATGTCCTAAAAATCATCTAAGACAGTTTTTCCAAGACAGTTTGAGTGGGTCATCGTTAAGTTGATATATGCATCTTGAGCGAAATCAAATCCGTTCATGGAAGGACCTTGCTGATGCCTTTTTGAAGCAATACAGGTACAACATTGACATGACCCCTGATATGATGCAATTGCAAAATTCATTGAAAAAGGACAATGAATCTTTCAAAGAATATGCACAACGGTGGAGGGAAATGACATCACAAGTGGAACCTCCTTTATCTGAAAGAGAAATGGTTGGTCATCACAAGTGGAACCTCCCTTATCTGAAAGAGAAATGGTTGGTATGTTTATGGATACTCTCCAGTCGCCTTTTTATGATAAGATGATTGGGAGTATGTCATCAAACTTTTCTGATCTGGTCATGATAGGAAAAAGGATAGAAAGTGGGATGAGGAGTGGAAAGATCGTATGTGCAACAACTGGCATAAAAAGACCCCAGACGACATTCACAAAAAATAAAGAAGGGGACGCTAACGTTGTAATGGTAAACCCCATAATCTCCTATTTTCCACCCATCAATTCTTATCGACCCCCAAATTTCCAGCCCCCGATACCACAAACTCCTTACATCCCTTATCCATATGTGGCCGCAACCACACAAGCTTCATACCCTCAATATCACCCTTTAAGACCACCTTTTTATCAACCACCGCCTACAGCATTTTCTCCACAAAATCAATACTCAATCTTGAATCACTACATACCACCTGTCAATCGAGAAAAAAGGATAACTCATTTTGATCCAATTCCCGTCACGTATAGCCAATTGTTGCCCCATTTACTTCAAAATTCAATGGTAGTCGTAAGACCAATGAAACCTCTTAAACCACTATTTCCAAAATGGTATAATTCAAATGCCAAATGTGAATATCATGCAGGAGCCGTTGGGCATTCCATTGAAGATTGTCAAGCCCTAAAATCTAAAGGGCAAGAACTTATTAATGCAAAATGGCTTACCTTCAAGGAGGACAATCCAACATAGGGAGCAATCCTTTGCCAGGCCACGGGAATGCCTCTGTGAATGTCATTGAAGATGGGATAGACCAATATGCAACAAACGTTCATGTGTTCACCATGGGGTCGTGTGTGGAAAATATCTTTCCCAAAACCATTGGAAATTCTTTACAAAAAAGAGAATCTTAAGCCAACTCCTAGCAGGCCAAATGCAATAATTGTCCAAACACCAATCCCTTTTCCTTATGAAAATACCAAGGCAGTACTGTGGAAATACGAAGTCACGTCTCACTTGGCAAATCATCAACCAAGTGATGGTTGTGAACCTAAAGGAACTGATGTCACTAACATCTCAGGGATTGGTGGAATGACTCGGAGTGGTCGAGTATACACTCCTGAACAACTTAGCAAAAAGGAGGTTAATGGAGAAAAGGGAAAAGAAGATATGTATCATGCCATAAAAGGACAAGAGGTCAGTAAAAAGACGGTGTCTGAAGAAGAAGCTAGTGAATTTTTGAAGTTTCTCAAGCAAAGTGAATATAAGGTAGTGGATCAGCTAAATCAAACCCCTTCCAAGATATCAGTTTTCTCTTTGTTATTGAATTCTGAAGCACATAGAAGAGCACTGATGAAAGTTTTAAATGAAGCCCACATTACTCACGATATCACTGTCGATCAGTTTGATGGAGTTGTCAGTAACATCACTGCTAGTAGTTTCCTGAGTTTTAGCGATAATGAATTACCAACTGAAGGGACAGAGCATAACAAAGCATTGCACATCTCTGTGAGGTGTCACGATCATATTCTTGCACGAGTGCTAGTAGATAATGGTTCATCATTAAATGTCATGCCTAAATCGACACTGTCAAAGCTATTTGTTGAGGGAGCCTGTTTGAAGCCTAGTGCTTTGGTGGTGAAAGCGTTTGATGGATCTAGAAGACAAGTGGTTGGTGAGATTGACCTGCCAATTCAAATTGGACCCCACATCTTTGGGATAACCTTCCAAGTAATGGATATTAAACCGGCGTACAGTTGTCTTTTAGGGAGACCATGGATTCATGTTGCTGGAGCAGTGACATCCACCCTCCATCAAAAGCTAAAGTTTATAGTGAACAATAAGCTGGTAATAATATCTGGGGAAGAAGATATGATAGTAAGTCATTTATCTTCTACAAGCTACATTAAAAACATAGAGGAAGCCATAGAGACTTCCTTTCAAGCATTAGAAATTGCCAATGTCGTCTTCATGGGTGAAGAATATCGTTTAAAAGAACCAAAACTATCTACCACATCATTGAAGTTTACCAAATCTATGTTGGAATGAGGAGTTTTTTTGGGAAAGTTGATAAAAATACCAGAAAAGAACAATAGGTACGGGTTGGGATATGTACCTACTCAAGCTGATAAAGATAAGGCTGCGAAGGGAAAAAGAGAAAAATGGACACCAAATTAACAGAAGATTCCGATTTGTGACATTCGCCAAACTTTTCAAAGCGCCGGAATAATATATGCTCATCAAGTGGCTGTTACAGAAGATGATCATGTTGATGATGACACCCTCAAGCTAGTGTACCCTTGTCCTCCAAACACCAATCTCAACAATTGGAAGATCATCGAGTTTCCCGTGTTTGTTAATTCGTGTTCAAAGTAATTATGTATTTTTAACTCCTTTTGCTCTGCCCAAGGCTATAAGGATAACTAATTAGGGCATATGTATTTCAATTTCGTACTTATTATCAATAAATGCATTTTTGAATTCTCCAACTGGTTTTGTTTTTTCTCTTCTCTCTTTTCTCTTTCTTTTGACAACCCTTATTCATATTTTTTTTTCCTTTTTCTTCTTAATTTAAACAATGCAAAGTCGAAAATGAATATGTTGAAAATGGTAGCGCTAGAACCCTTTCTTGTAATTTCGAACGTCTAATTAATCACGCTGATGAGGATTGTGAAGATGACTGTGAGCCTTCCCCAGAACTAGAAAGCTTAATTGAACATGAAGCTAAGATAATCCAACCCTATCAAGAACCTGTTGAGGTGATCAACTTAGGGAATGAACATGATAAGAAAGAAGTTAAAATTGGTATGTCTATGAAAGAAATTGAACGAGAAAAGTTGGTTAAACTTTTATTTGATTATGTGGATGTCTTTGCATGGTCATATCAGGATATGACTGGGCTATATACTAACATAGTTGAACACAAGCTACCAATCAAGGTTGAATATGCTCCAATTAAACAAAAATTGAGGAGGATGAGACCTGATATGTCACTTAAAATTAGAGAAAATGTCAAAAAGCAATTTGATGCTGGTTTCTTAGCAGTAGCAAAATTATCCTCAATGAGTGGCTAATATTGTACTAGTTCCAAAAAAGGATGGAAAGGTTCGAATGTGTGTTGACTATCGAGATTTAAATAAAGCTAGTCCTAAAGACGATTTTCCTCTACCTCATATTGATGTCCTGGTGGATAGCACTGCTCAATACTCTCTTTTCTCCTTCATGGATGGTTTCTCAGGGTATAATCAAATCAAGATGGCTCCCGAAGATATGGAGAAAACTACATTCATCACACAATGGGGGACTTTCTGCTGTAAAGTGATGCCATTTGGATTGAAGAATGCTGGGGCAACTTATCAAAGAGCAATGGTAACCTTGTTTCATGACATGATGCATAAGGAAATAGAGGTTTACGTGGATGATATGATCGCAAAATCTCAAACCGAAGAAGACCATGTTGTTAACCTTCAAAATTTATTTGAGCGACTAAGGAAGTTCATACTCCGTTTAAACCCTGCTAAATGCACATTTGGTGTAAGATCAGGCAAGTTACTTGGGTTTATCGTTAGTCAAAAAGGGATAGAGGTGGACCCAGACAAAGTAAGAGCAATACAAGAAATGCTGGCTCCACGCACGGAAAAAGAAGTTCGTGGCTTTTTGGGTAGATTGAATTACATTGCGAGGTTTATATCGCATCTCACCGCTACATGTAAACCGATTTTCAAATTGTTGCACAAAGACCAAAAGGTTGAATGGAATGAGAATCGTAAAAAAATCTTTCGAAAAGATTAAGCAGTACTTATCAAAACCTCAGGGATAGAAGTGGATCCAGATAAAGTAAGAGCAATACAAGAAATGCCGGCTCCACGCACTGAAAAAGAAGTTCGTGGCTTTTTGGGTAGATTGAATTACATTGCGAGGTTTATATCGCATCTCACCGCTACATGCGAACCGATTTTCAAATTGTTGCGCAAAGACCAAAAGGTTGAATGGAATGAGAATTGTCAAAAAGCTTTCGAAAAGATTAAGCAGTACTTATCAAAACCTCCCATCCTAGTGCCTCATGTTCCTGGGAAACCACTTATTATGGACTTAATAGTATTGGACGAGTCCGTGGGCTGCGTACAGGGGCAACTCCTTTCTCATTGGTGTATGGAATGGAAGTGGTACTTCCCATCGAAGTTTGAAATTCCTTCGATCAAAGTCCTGATGGAAACAAAACTAGAAGAGGCAGAGTGGGTTCAATCACGATATGACCAATTGAATCTCATAGAAGAAAAAAGAATTATAGCTTTGTGTCATGGTCAGCTATATCAGAAAAGACTCAAAAAAGCTTACGAGTAAAAAAGTCCGTCATCGAGAGTTTCGAGAAGGAGAATTAGTGTTGAAGAAAATATTGCCCATAAAAAAGGATTCTCGGGGAAAGTGGACTCCGAACTACGAAGGACCATATGTTGTGAAAAAAGCTTTCTCTGGGGGAGCTCTAATACTCGCAGAAATGGATGGAGATGAGCTTCCACTTCCAGTAAACTCAGATGCAGTCAAGAAATATTATGCTTAAAAAAATAATAAAAAAATTTGGCTCGCTAGGTTGAAAACCTGAAAAGGCGACCTAGGCAAAAATTAGAGCATCCCGATGGATTGAAAACTTGGAAGAGCG
>NC_021161.2:8966591-8968932 GCF_000331145.2 Cicer arietinum
TTTCTAAACAAATTTAGTCTCATTGTTGTTTGTTCTAACGTTTTTTAAAAAAATGTTATTTTATGATAATAAATATGGGAATTTGAAATATATGAAAACAAAAAAAAAAAATCTTAAATATTTTGACGCTTGAAAATATATACATGGGAACGCGAGATATTGGGTGTATAAAAAAATGAAGGGTAAGCAAGCATTTTAAATAATGCACGTTTGATTGACCTCAAGAAAAAATTATTACACAAGATATACTAGAGTCACCATGTAAAGAACGATTGTTATCGTCGTTGATCCATTGAATCTTATAAGTGTATAAAGTCGCATAAGGATCGGGGGAACTAAAAAATAAAAAAATATAAATATATAAAGTCGCATAAGGATCGGGGGAACTAAAAAATAATAAAATAAATAAATAAAAAGGATTTATCTTCCATTTCATGCATCCTACATTTTTTTTTCAAATACTCACACATGATTTATGCATCTTCACTCATATTTTACATATACTCAACAACTCCTTATATCATGCATAATGAGTTAATCATGCGTATCTTATGTGTATATTTTATTTATATTCAACAACTTTTGTATCACATTATTCATTTTACGTTTGCATTACCACATACAAGCTTCCTTTTAAAAATAAAAATAAAACAAATTTATCTCATTTTATTTACATTCTAAATTTTAAACTCATGTTTGGTTTAGTCGTCATTTTATTTATATCAATCGATCAACACATCGGTAACCAATCCGAAGACGATCATTTTATCAATCGATCAACGCATCGGTAACCAATCCGAAGACGATCATTTTATCAATCGATCAACGCATCGGTAACCAATCCGAAGACGATCATTTTATCAATCGATCAACGCATCGGTAACCAATCCGAAGACGATCATTTTATCAATCGATCAACGCATCGGTAACCAATCCGAAGACGATCATTTTATCAATCGATCAACGCATCGGTAACCAATCCGAAGACGATCATTTTATCAATCGATCAACGCATCGGTAACCAATCCTGTAAGACCATAATTTTAAAGTACACTTTATGAATTTTATGTGTTTTGCATTTTGGCCCGGAGGCTTTTTAGCCAAAGTTAATAATATTATGGTGTGTATAGGATCAAAAAGTTATTTTGACCCCGTTTAGAATTACTCGTCGATAAATAAATTTAAATTAAGTGCGGTAAATCCTTTTCGGAGAATTTAATGCGTTACGGGTAAAAAGGTGATTTAACAAATATCTAGATATTTTGAGATATTTGTTAAGTTATATTTAATATATATGTGGGTTTGCTTGGAGAGAATAGAAAGAAAGGAAATTAGAAGGAAGGAAAAGGAAAAGAAAAGGTTATATAAAGGAAAGAAGGAAATAGAAAGGAAGGAAAAACAAAGAAAGGAAAAAGGAAGGAAAGAAAATTCCAATTTTCCATCTTCTTCCTCCCGTGCCTCGCGAAAACCCATTTCTTCTCCTTCTTGGTTTTGCTTTCTTTTTCGTTCCTTTTCTTCAAAACTAGTAACCCAAGGTTGGGTGAGTGTTAGAACAAAGGTTTCGCAACTCCACTCTTCCTCTTTGATCCGAAAACGAAGAAAAACGGTATTTGAGATTCAAACACAAACCCCTCCGTTTCTTCTAGATCCAAGCTTCATTTCGCGAAGAGTTAGAAGGGAAAGTTGCTCACTACCACGCCACGGTGCTAGGGGACCAATTTGGAGGCGACGTTGCGAGCGGAGATTTTTACCGGATTTGCTCGCGGTACCGGAAACGCACGTTAGAGTTAACGCGAAGGTAAGGGCTCCTTCCAAACTTTTAGTTTGCATCTAGGGCCTTATCTGTAGTTGTGTGGAAACGAATTGTGTTAGGATTGGAGTATTGTTTTGAGAAAAATGATTTTCCTCATGTATGTAAGATTTTGAATAAATGAAATTTATGATGTTAATGTGTGTTCGTCTTATTTGGCATGTTCATACTTGATGTTTGTTGATTGATGTGTTTTGGTGTGAATTATGAATTGAATGTGAGAATTTGTTTGAGTTTGTTTTGTGTGGAATTTGAAAACCATTAAGTTAAATGAGTATTAAGAATGGGGAATCTCTTAATGTCTTGTTTACTTAATGTGCGTTTGTTTGTGAAAAATCGTTTAAGTTAACTGGGCGTTAAGAATGGGGAATCTCTTAATGTCTCGGTTACTTAATATTTGTTTTTGAAAATCGTTTAAGTTAACTGGGCGTTAAGAATGGGGAATCTCTTAATGTCTCGGTTACTTAATATTTGTTTTTGAAAATCGTTTAAGTTAACTGGGCGTTAAGAATAGGGAATCTCTTAATGTCT
>NC_021161.2:8976979-9021202 GCF_000331145.2 Cicer arietinum
GATACTTTGGATGTATGTATCTGAGAAACTTTTTCCGCTGCTTGTAAATTTTAATGACTCAATTAATTATCCAAAGGCATTTCTTTATTTATTTCTCTGCTTTATTTTAAATTCTTTTGAAAAAAAAATACACCCTCGCTTTGAAAAACGGGGTGTTACAAATCCGAAGACGATCATTTTATCAATCGACCAATGCATCGGTAACCAATCCGAAGACGATCATCACTTTATTTTATGTCGATCTACGCATCGGTAATCAATCGAAAGACGATCATCACTTTATTCATCACTTTATTTTACGTCGATCTACGCATCGATAATGAATCCGAAGACGATCATCACTTTATTTATTACTTTATTTATTGTCGATCTACGCATCGGGTAATCAATTCGAAGACGATCATCAGTTTATTCATGTCGATCCACGCATCGTTAAACACTCCGAAGACGAGCATTTTTTTGTTTTTATTTATTTTTGCCAATCACCAACTTCTTTTACATGTTTTTGCTTTTTTAAATCATCAATTTTTTTTTTATAATTCAAATTATTTTTTATTTTCTCCTACATTCGAAATTAATTTGTACAAAATTTAGGTCTTTATATTTAATTATTTTTTAACACATAAAATATAATTAAATATGGGCAGCTGTAGTACCTCAATTTGTCCTATAAAATAAAAATAATTTAAATAAAAATATGTTTGTCTAAAAATTATAAAAATTGCAGTAGATATAATATATTACATTTAATATAAATAAATAAAAAAACCAAGCAAAAAAAGAAATAAAGAAACTTAAAACAAAACAGATAGCTTTATTAATCCTTTCCCTATTTTTTTTCCTCTCCCTATTTATCTGTTTTAGCGTTTGCTATTTTTCTGCTTTGTCGTGTGCAGTGTCGTCTCCATGTTTCATGCTTCCCTCATTTCCTTTCCCACATCCATCTATTCATTTATTTTTATCTTTATTTAGTCTAATGGTATTAAATTAGTCATTTGAGTACTCAATCAAAAAGCAGTGTAAAATCCAGTGTACTCAATCAAAAAGTGTATGAAGTTGCTTGATCATGTTGTAAAAGCAGTGTAAAATCCAGAACACACAACCAAACCAGTGTAAAATTCAGAACACACAACCATTCCCCTTAAATTGTACAAGTTTGCTTGCTTGATGTAGTTGTCAAACTAGTTTAAAATCCAGAAATTAATTTATACGATGAACACAACTCTTCCTCGTTTTTGTCTATATATTGAAACAAAAATTCAATCAGGAGGGAGAAGAACAGAAAGAAATCACAAGTTAAAATTGAGGATTTTCGTTCTGGTTTTCAAAAAAACAACAGAAATAGAGTAATAACAGAAAAAAATAAAATCTGCCACCATATTTCTTCCCATCAACCCATAACCTTAACCGATCACTAATAACAATCAACGGGCGACAACGAGAATCAACACACCACCACGCGCCGGAAAAGGGTATTTTCTCATTCATTAGGTTTGTTGTTGTATATTATTGAAAAATGAAATTGTTGTTTTGATGCGTATGAATGGAGTTTTGGTTGAGATGTTTGATGTGTAGTTGGATTAGTTTTGTACTAAATTTGTTTCTGCTTCTGCATTTTGAATCCTTGTTTACCCTGC
Source organism: Cicer arietinum (assembly GCF_000331145.2). Lineage (NCBI taxonomy): Eukaryota > Viridiplantae > Streptophyta > Magnoliopsida > Fabales > Fabaceae > Cicer > Cicer arietinum. Next base: position 8,978,617 of record NC_021161.2, read on the forward strand.
TAGGCTGGTACGCTGTACACACCATACACACATCTCACGCCAACTGTTTGTTAGTTGTATTCCACTCTATTGATAATATTGCTAGTTAGTATGGATTGATTTAATAATATATTTGTGTGGTGGATGAACTTTTTGTTCGGTTCTCTATTTTCACTATTTATTTCATTTAATTATAATAATACTATTTTAATGATGGACATAATTAAATGGCGGTAAATATCATTTATTTTAAGTTATAGTAGTTTTTTTTAGTTTGTGCTATTTAGTTTTAAAAATGAATTTTATTTCTTCATTTATTAAATTTCAAAAAAAATAGTTTAAAAGAGGGTTACATTTATATTTAATAGATTAAGTTACAAGTCTATATATTTTTCTTTTCACTATTTTATTTCAAAAAAATCGTTTAAACTTATTTAATATGTAGTATCATTTTTTTTTCTAAAAAAAATTATAAAATTAAAATTGAAAACAAACAAATATTTCATTAAAAATTAACTAGATGTGACATCTTTTTAATATTTGAGTTATTAGAACACAAATTGTGACAATTTGATGGTTCTAAATCTCATATTCACAAATAAATTAAAAATGACATTTTAATCCCTGAGTTGCACAATACAAATTATATATTTTAATAATTTTAAAATTTATTTTTATAAATGAATAGATTAAAAATCAACCTTCTTTAAAAATTTAATTAGATGTTTTTTTAATCTTTGAATTGTTAAGACACAAGTCGTACTACTTGGTCTTCTTGAAACTCTATTTTATAAAAGAATAATAAAATGTTTTAAAAAGAGTTCAATTAGATGTGACATCTTTTTACTCCTTGAGTTTTGAGACACGAGTTGTAAAACTCGATCATTTTAAAACTCGCATTTTGAAATAATTATTCAAATCAAGCAAGCCTTCTTTAAGTTCGTCAAGTTTAACTTTTTTTATAACAAAAATACAATTTATTTAAAATCAATCAACGCATTCACATTTTCTACCAAGAACTACGTAGCTTTGATTTCTCCATCGCACCGGAAGATACATAGGAGCAAGATCACACTCTTGTCAAGCACAATAATAAAAACTTTTTTTTACTCTTTTAAACGCGCTTTTATCTCAAAAAGTCATATTTATAAAAAAATAATTTTATATCCATATTTAATAATAAAGAGAAATGAATATAGTTAAGTTGATATAATTTTGCACAATTAATTATAGGTAACTGTTTTTAGCGGATGTCGTAGGGTGATAATACCTTCCCTACGCATAATCGACTCCCGAACTCAAAATCTGGTTTCAAAGACCAATTTTTATTTTTTTTTTATATTTTTAAGGGTTTCCCAATATTTTCCCTATTTTAAAATAAATTTTGGTGGCGACTCCATTGAATTCGAGGAAAACTCGAAATTTTAGGCCGCGACATATATTAGTAGTAAGGGTATTTTCGACATTTCTATTCTTTTATATATATACTCATTGTAACCCTATTAATTAAAGTTTGATTCATTTTATGTTATGAAACCCTAAAGTGGTTGTCTCTCTTCTTCCTCTTTTCATTGTTAACATGATATCAAAGAGATTTGGTTGATTTTGGGATCTACTATAAATAAGAGAGAGATTATTTTGATAGAAAGGCAACCACCAAAAGAGAAAAGAGAAGAGTAACCATATTTCCGATTTTGTTAAATCAGTCTCACAAAAACATCGATTGTGCATTCGTTAACCGTTGAATCGGGCTGATTTTTGGACATCAGATTTGCAACATTCAGGTCTTCGTTTTCAACGGTTGGATCAGCGAACCAACGTCTACAGGGGGAGAAATTGGGCTCGCACAACACCAGATTATCATGTATAGAACTTTCGAATGTTAGTTCATATTTTGTTTTGATGATTAGAGGGGGTGTAGCTTCGAAGAAAAGGTTAGAATGGAAAAAAATGTGGGCTACACAACTGCAATTGTCTATGACAATGAAGATGGTGGGGTCATGGTTGCAATGGCAGGAAATTCTGCTGGTATAAGAATACATGTTGTATTTGTATCAAAAGCTTCGGGTTTGGCTCCAAAAGGATCACAATTTGATGCTAATCATTATGACACTAAGATGAATGAACTTCTTGCCAGTGATGGGCAAGAATTCTTTGCCACATATGATGAAGTCCATGATAGCTTTGGTGCAATGGGGCTGCAAGAAAACCTTCTGTGAGGCATATATGCTTACGGTTTTGAGAGGCTTTCTACAATCCAGCAAAGAGGAATTGTTCCTTTCTGCAAAGGTCTGGATGTGACTCAACAGGCTCAGTCAGGAACTGGGAAGACAACAACATTTTGTTATGGAATTTTACAGCAGCTCGATTGCGGATTAGTTCAGTGTCAGATTGAGAAGGTTATGCGAGCTCTTGACGATTTCCTTGGTGTTAAGGTTCATGCTTGTGTTGGTGGGACAAGTGTTCGTGAGGATCAACGCATTCTCCCTGCTGCTTGTTTGTTATGATCAGTATTAAGGAGTTGATTTTGGTTTGGATCACATGCTTTCACTTGTTGTGGTTCTTTGCTGATTTGGTTGGTAATTTAATTGTTCGTCTCTCCTATCTCTTTGATTGCTTTCTTCTGTGTTGTCGCTCTCTCTGTTGCTTCTTTTGTTTGATTGCTCCTCTCTCTAGTGATTTGCTTTGTTGCTTTTCTCCATATTGATTGTTATATTTGTTTGCTCTTCTCTCATGTGGTTCATCTATTTGGTTGCTTCTCTCTTTGTTGGTTCTTCTCTTTGATTGTTGCTTCTTCTTTGGTGACATCCCTTTTGTCCCCCTCGACTGTTCAACCACCTCATGCGATTGTTGATCCTCCTCGTTACCCCTCTCGTCAACTTTGTATGAGCCATCTTCCTATAAAGAGGTTGTTCTTAATTCTCTTTGGCAACAGGCTATGGCAGAAGAACTATTTGCATTGCACAAAACCAATGTTTGAGAATTAGTACCTCTTCCTCCGAGAAAACGTGCTATTGGGTCTCGTTGGATATACAAGATCAAAACTAAGTTTGATGGGCCGGGTGAGCGCTACAAAGCACGTCTTGTTGCTAAGGGTTTCTCTCAACACTATAGTATGGATTATGAAGAAACTTTTGCTCTTGTAGCCAAGATGACCACTATTCGTACTCTTCTTCTTTACAGATTGCTGATTTGTTCACAAAGATGCATTCCATTAAACGTTTTCGTTTTTTAGTTGACAAACTTTCGATGCTCCATGTTAATGCATCGTGAGTTTGAGGGGAGATGTTAGATAATGTTATTATATATTAGTCGTAAGGGTATTTTAGACATTTCTATTCTTTTATATATATATACTCATTGTAACCCTATTAACTGAAGTTTGGTTCGTTCTATGTTATGAAACCCTAGAGTGGTTGTCTCTCTTCTTCCTCTTTTCGTTGTTAATAATGACATGGTAATGATGGAAATTTGAAGAGCATAATACAATACTCTTTTGTTCTCATTTCTCTTCTTCGTCTCTCCTATTCTAATACATTAGTTGATATATATATTTTATATTAATTTTATGATATGTTATCAGTATGAAACTCTTTCATATCAGTAATGACATAATCAACTTTAATTATAAGAATATTTCATCTTAATTATTTTCTTTTCGTGATCATTTTTTTTATTGAAATTTTTATTTGTTTTATTTCATGTCAATCTTTTATTTTTCCATATAAAATTTGTTGAGAATTTTTTTAGTCTTATATGATTATCATATGTTAATTTTTCTTATTAAATTTTGGAAAAATTTCATTGTGTTTAAAGGATTCTTCAAATAATGATTTTCTGGATCACTATTTTTGAAGATAAATTGTTATATAGTTCCTAAAAAATTAAACAAAATTAAAATTAAAGCATCTTTGAAGGATTGTTCAAAGAATGAGTTTTCCTTGATCATTGTTTATGATTATTATTTGTGATATAGTTCTAAAGAAATAAAAAATTTAAGCATTCTCGAAGGATTTCAAAATAATATTTCCATGTATGATTTGTGGTTGTCGCGGCCTAAAATTTCGAGTTTTCATCGAATTCAATGGAGTCGCCACCAAAATTTATTTTAAAATAGGGAAAATATTGGAAAACCCTTAAAAATGTAAAAATGGTATTTGAAACCGGATTTTGAGTTCGAGAGTCGACAGTAGGGAAGATATTAACACCCTACGACATCCGTTAAAATACGGTTACCTTTAATTAATTGTGCAAGATTATATCAACTTAAATATATATTTATTCCCCTTTATTATTAAATATGAATATAAAATATTTTTATAAATGTGATTTTTGAGGTAAAAGTGTGTTAAAAAATAGTACAACAAAAAAGAAAGTTTTTATTAGTGTGCTTGACAAGAGTGTGATCTTACTCCTACATATCTCCCGGTGCGATAGAGAAATCAAAGCTACGTAGTTCTTGGTAGAAAATGTTAATGCGTTGATTGCTTTTAAATAAATTATATTTTTGTTATAAAAAAAAGTTAAATTTGACGAACTTAAAAAATGATTGCTTGATTTGAATAATTATTTTAAAATATGAGTTTTAAAACGATCGAGTTGTACAACTCGTGTCTCAAAACTCAAGGAGTAAAAAGATGTCACATCTAATTTAACCTTCTTTAAAATATTTTATTATTCTTTTATAAAATAGAGTTTCAAGAAGATCAAGTAGTACGACTTGTGTCTTAACAATTCCAAGATTAAAAAAAAACATCTAATTAAATTTTTAAAAAAAGTTGATTTTTAATCTATTCATTTATAAAAATAAATTTTAAAGCTATTAAAATATACAATTTGTATTGTGCAACTCAGGGATTAAAATTTCATTTTTAATTTATTTGTGAATATTAGATTTAGAACCATGAAATTGTCACAATTTGTGTTCTAATAACTCAAAGATTAAAAAGATGTCACATCTAGTTAATTTTTAATGAAATATTTGTTTGTTTTTAATTTTAATTTTATAATTATTTTTTAGAAAAAAAAAATTGATACTACATATTAATTAAATTTAAACGATTTTTTTTGAAATAAAATAGTGAAAAGAAAAATATATAGACTTGTAACTTAATCTATTAAATAGAAAGAAAAAATAACATTTTAATACTAATTATAAATGTAACCCTCTTTTAAACTATTTTATTTTTGAAATTTAATAAATGAAGAAATAAAATTCATTTTTAAAACTAAATAGCACAAACTAAAAAAATACTACTATAATTTAAAATAAATGATATTTATCGCTATTTAATTATGTCCATCATTAAAATAGAATTATTATAATTAAATGAAATAAATACTGAAAATAGAGAACCGACAAAAATTTCATCCACCACACAAATATATTATTAAATCAATCCATACTAACTAGCAATATTATCAATAGAATGGAATACAACTAACAAACAGTTGGCGTGCGTGAGATGTGTGTATAGCGTACCAACCTAGCAGGATAAACAAGGATTCAAAATGCAGAAGCAGAAACAGATTTAGCACAAAACTAATCCAACTACACATAAAAAATCTCAACCAAAACTCACTCATACGCATCAAAACAAAAATTTCATTTTTCAATAATATATAACACCAAACCTAATGAATGAGAAAATATTCCGGCGCGTGGTGGTGTGCTGATTCTCGTCGGCTGTCGGTTGTTGTTAACGATTGAGTATGTCTAAGGTTAAGTTTATGGGTTGATGGGAAGAAATATGATGGCAGATTCTTCTTCTTTTATGTTATTACTCTATTTCTATTTTTTTTTGAAAACAAGAATCAGAAAGAAAGGAAAATCCTCAATTTTATCTTGTGATTTCTTTTTTCCCTCTCCCCTGATTGAATTTTTGTTTCAATATATAGACAAAAACAAGTAATGATTGTCTTCATGGTATAAAGTTAAGTTTTGGAAAATAGGGGTTAGTAGAGAAATAGGGAGAGGAAAAAATAGGGAAAGGAAAATTGAATTTATAAAGCTAACTCTTTTGTTTTAAGTTTCTTTATTTCTTTTTTTGCTTGGTTTTTTATTTATTTATATTAAATGTAATATAATAAATCTACTACAATTTTTATAATTTTTAGACAAACATATTTTTGTTTAAATTATTTTTATTTTATAGGACAAAATTGAGGTACTACGGTGATATAGTTCTTGAAGAACAAATAATTTCATTCCAAATATTCTAGTAACATTGTAAAATGTGTGATTTTCGAAGTCATTGTTTAGAAGATTTGTGATTCAGTTCCTAAATAATTACACACTTAAATCATGATTAAAATCTATAAGATATATTCTATAACACTCAAATATGTTCCTGAAGTAGCAAAATCAAGAAAATATTTAAAGAATATTTAAAAGATTAGTTAAATAAAAGAGTGTTTGTTAATTTTAAGGGGAAAAAGTTACATGATCAATTGAATTTTATTCCTAAATTGTACTAGAATAACCAATGTTGTGGTTGTGATGATTGATATACTAGTGATTACTATTAATATGATACATGTGGACATGATAAAATTTCTTTAGTATGACAAATGATTATCATCCTTACTATTCTAAATAATGTTGTAGTAAATTTTATGAATATAGTGGTATATTAACTTTTACAAACTGTGGTTGTTTATAATTGTAGGGTTTTTAATTTCATTTATATCATGGTGATTTTAAATTCACTAAGTTTAATTTATCTTCTTACTTATATATATAATTTTATATAGAAACATCATTTTCATATAAAGAAATGGTAAAGAAAAAAAAATGGTACAGTAATATTTTATAAGGAGAAATAATAAGAAGACTCATACTATTTTCTTTTGTTATTATTTTTCTTGTTGTCTTGTATCAAATACAAAATGATATTGATAATTACATGTTAGTCTTATATCAAATCTTTACTAAGAATTAAAAGCAAGATAATTTTCTCACAAATTCTCCATGTAGGTAATGAATAGTAATATATGGGCAATCTTTTAAGTATTTTGAGAGACATCTATAATAAGTTTGATTAAAGAAAAGTTTGAGATAAATATATAAAAGGAGACAAGATTTTTTTTGAGATTACAAATTGAGTATTTGAAGAGTAATATTTTTGTAAATCATGTAGCTTATGTAACAAAAGGGCTAACATGGTTCTATGGATAAATCACTTTTGTTGTGTATTTTAATGATTCTTAGGTCACTAGAAGTGAACAAAGTTCATTTTAGATATCTAGAAGATGATGAAGATCTGATTGATTTTGAAATATCATATCTTAGTTCAATTGAGGGCACTAGTGTACCTTACTAATTATATATGTTCTGGTAATATTATTTGTTGTCAATTCATCATCAAACATTTACGTTCTTACCCTAGATGTGCAAATTATTTGTCTAATCACCACTTTTGGTATGTAAATTGTAAGTGTTGATCAATTTGAGACTTCAAATTTACAAAAATATCAAGTTATTCTCTCAAACTGTTTACTATATCAAAATGATTCTTGAACTTTATAACTCGTAGGCAAAAAATTCCATAAAATAGTTGACAACTAGAAGATTTTGTCTAACTTTAAATATTTAGAAGTAACAATTTAATATTTCGTAAATTTGACATCCCAAATTGACCGACCTTTACAATTTTAAGATTTAAATATGATTTACTCATTTAATATGGTCCATGTAAAAGTATTTTTCATTGTCAAAAAATTATAACTATCCAATTATTTAAATAGTTTGAATTTAAATATAACAACTATATATTTTATTAAAATCTTATAATGAGTGGTTCCGATTTATCCACAATATAAATTTTTACACTTATATAAAAATTAGTTTTTTTTAGATATAAGCTTTTTTGAAAAGTTTTTTAATTTGAGACATTAATTATTTTTTAGCAAATGTTTAGATTTTTACTTTTTAATTAAACACTAATCACTATAAAATACATAATTTTCAGTTTAATGTTTATTAAAATTTATGCTTTTTTCGTCTTTATATTCCAATTTTTTTTTATATTTTACAAAAACAAGGTGATTTTAGTCCTTAAAGAGAGAATAAAAGGACAATGTCTTTGTAAAATGTTGAAAGAAAAACCCAAAATAAATTTATTTATACAAGCTAAAAATAGGATCTCATCCTAACTAATTAAGTTGGTACCACTAGTTTAAACTGATAAACCTTACACTAAAATATATTAAACAAAAAGAGAAAATATACAAACATGAATTATTTTACAAGAAAGACAAAAGTAACAAAGTTAAATTAAAGAGTATTACGAGAACCACAAGCAAGTATTATAATTATTTGTACCTCCTAGATTTTTATACTTTTTCTTTCTAGACTTAGTGTAATATTTTTTGTTTGCACGTGGATAATAGCAAAGACGTTCGTTCTATGAAGCATATGTATTTATAAAATAATGAAGTACCATATTCGAAACTTATCTGGCATTGGTACTTGCATATATTTTATTTTTATATTTATTTTATTGTGAATTTAATTAATAATTTTTATATATTAATATATTATTATTTATGTATTTGAGTTAATTTATTGTAGTAAACAAATAAAATTTGTGATTAAAATTTTATATTATAAATTGAATATTTTAATTATATTTATTAAATTATATAAAACATTGTTTTTAGTTGACATATTTCCACCAGTGCATCATATAGTTTAATAGTTGTATGAATATTTGATATATAGGAGCGCAATTTGAACAACATTAAAAAATACTTTTAACTAATTACTTTTAAGTTATTTAATGCTAAAATTTCTAATACTACATCTGTGTCATAATATAAAAAGAAAATGTGTAAAAGAAAAATAATATATTTAATCTAAAATTTGAACTACATTTATTTACTTTCTTAGATCTATTTTAGCATATATTATGAGACGCAGAATATATATTTTATTTTATTTAAAAATATTTATTATGGATAATTGAATATTTAATATTAAAAGTTAACAATTTATTAAATTTGACTTATGTTTTACTTAAAATTTAGAAAAGTAATTAATTTAAATTAAAAAAAATTTATGAAAGAAAATGACTATCCAACAACATAAAGAAAAACCAAAAACAAAAAACCCCTATGAAAGGCAAACAAGTTCTATCACTCAACCAGACAAATAAGGCAATCTCTGGAGTCATTTATTAGCAAAATTACCTAACTTTATAGTTAATGCATTTATTTTCTTGATTTCATTTAAAATATAAATACATTTACCAATATGCCTCTAATTATAATGATGATCTACTCGTAATATCAATGAATTTATTTAAGGATATTTTTAGAATAATATTATTAAATATGGATAGATTAGTTGATATTTACTTATATTTGACTCCAATAAATATAAACTCTTTTTTACTTTTTCTTTTCTATGTTAAAAATAATTTTACTAAAAAAAGGGTGACAATTAACAAATGAAAAGTAAAAGATTAGGCATATAAAGTGGAATCTCTTCGGTTTACATACAAAAAATAATATTTATGAAAGTACGTAGTTTTTTACTCATACTATAGTCACCGCATCAGATAAATTAATTTTTACTCTTTATGAAGGTGAGTGTATAAATAATTGGATTTGTCGGCAAAAACCATAAACGTAGTGTTTAATAAATTAAAATATGTGTCAGAAAAGGAATTTAAAATCTTAATTATTAAAAAAAAGTAATTGCAATTTAAATTATTTATGAAATATTTATTAATTTTCTTGAAATAATTAAGGTAATAACACTACAACATTTTTGTTTTTTAACAATATTAAAAAAAATATTGCTAAAATACAAAAAATATATTTGCAAAGAATATAGACAACATTTTTAATATACAAGAAAATAGGTGATGAATTTGAAGAAGACGACATAAATGATAAATTTAAAGATAACGGTGTAAATGATAAATATAAAGAAAAAACATTTGAATGATTTAGATGATGATTTTAGATTATGGTTTTTTTGATGATGTTTTTTTATTAGGCATGTACTTGATTGAAACATCAAAACTTCAACAAATTATATATTTTGCTAGACTCGTACTTTAAGTATTAAATTATGTTAGACAATTTGTTTATCACCATTTATTTAAATACATCTTTGTTAATAATTTGTGTAAATGTTGTATTATATTTTCCTTGGTTCAATTTGTGTATCAAATTAAATTGATTATATATATAATAATTTATTATTATAAAATAATGGTAAAATATCTAATTTATGATTTGAATTAAAATAATAGAAAACTGAAATTTTATTTTACATATATGAATACAATTTAAAATTGTTGCCTATAAGCTCCAGCAACATTTTATCAATGTTCTCATTGTGTTGTCTTAGGTGCATTGAAAAATTGTTCCATATTTTTATAATTTAGGCAACATTTATAAATAGTGTGTCCAAAAGTGTGAGAAAAAATATTGCCATAATCAGTTTAATTCCATACACAAATTTAAACCAAGGAAAATATAATTCAACTTTAACACAAATTATTAACAAAGTTGTATTCAAATAAATGGTAATAAACAAATTGTTTAACATAATTTAATACTTAAAGTAAGAGTCTAGCAAAATATATAATTTGTTGAAGTTTTGATGTTTCAATCAAGTACACGCCTAATAAAAAACATCATAAAAAGAATCATAATCTAAATCATTCAAATATGTCTTTTTCGTATTTATCATTTACGCTGTTCTTTTTAAATTTGTCATCTATGTCGTCACCTTCATCGTCATCTTAAAATAATTCATCATCATTGTCATCATTTTTATTGATACCTTGGTGCATATTAAAATAAAAATAATAATAAATGATAAAATAGAACTCACAAAATCCCCATTAATAGATTACCCCCAAAATCTCTAACTTTCTTGAAGTCTCTATGCTTGAAACCCTTGAATTTTCCTTTAATATTCTTCACTCCACAGAAACCACTCATATCTTCCTCCATCTATGCTCACGCTTCCATGACAAAAAGGGGAAGGTTGTATTAACTTTTCACTCTCTTAAATTGGAAGTGTAGAAAATGGGTTTTCCTTTTCCAAATCTCTCTCTCATTCTCGCTCATCTTCTCAAAGGATTGGGTTTGTTTAGTAAAACTTATGAGTAGTGTGCGTACTGCCAAATAGACTTAAGTTTATATATTTGTAGTTTTTCTATATTCTCACTTACAAACTTTATCTCTTAATAATTATAAAAATATCTCTAAATCAGATTCCCACCCGTATATTAGTATCTAAAACCCAGAACCTATTCTTTACATTTTGTCTAGAAATAATAATAATAATAATAATAATAATAATAATAATAATAATAATAATAATAATAAAAACCAATTTTTTTTACCGTTGGCGAAATTTATAATAGATAATATAAGAATAGTTTTGTTTTGTTTACAAGTTAATAAACTTTTCTTTTTAAATTTTAATAAAAATTAATATTTTAATATGTATTTGAAAGAATTCATCTAGCAAAAATTCTCATTAATTTTTAATTTTTTAAACAATATTTCAAAAATGTTGTCTTTTGTTTGAAAAAAGGTAACAATTGAAAAATCTTTCTAAAAATATCTAAGGGGAAGTTTATCAAATATTGTCAAAAAGCTACAACGGAAACATTTCAAAATTGTTTCTATAAATATTTTAGAGAACGTTTATATAATGTTGCAAGAACAGTAATGACAAAAGACATAAAATATTACTTTATTCACTTTTAAACAATATTTTATACACGTTGCTTAAAAAAGTATCGTTAGAGACTACAATTGTTGTAGCGTAGAAAATTGAAATAGTTATTATACAATATATGATATTAATACCTAAACTTTAAAATAAAGATAAAATGAATTACCGAAACAGCATTATAAATTTAAAAAGAAAAAACACACCTAATACTCTTTGTAAAATATCACCAAAGATTTTATTAAATTCTATATGTCCTTCCCTCATTTGTTTAGTCTGATTAACTTGTTGATAAGATCTAATTTTTTTTTTCAGAGGGTAGGCCCCAAAAGATCTTTCATCAAAGATAATGAACATCTTGAAAGAGGCTGGTGAAGCACTCGAACCTCCCATGATAAGATTTCAATCGAGGTTGAAAAATGAATACCAATGTTTATTACATCTCTTACTCAAAGTGGATTTTCTCATTTGAGTCATATATACTATATGTATGTATCTTAATATGTTTGATGAAATAATTATGAGTTTTTGAAATTATGAATATAAAAGTACTCCACTTATTTCAAAAAATACTCCATTCATTTTGAATTTGATTCACAGTATAACTTTTAAAATTATTATTTATCAAAAAGAAATATTTGAAATTATTAATGTATCTAATTAATATACTATTTTAAATAATTAATTTATACTTATTAATTTCTTAACCTCAGACATAACCATGATAAATGAATGGATATTACATAAAAATTAGTAGGGTTATAATAGGTGAATGCAAACAACTCATTAATCAATTTATAATTTATTGAATGGATAAAGAAATTTCAATTCACCATCATCCATTTTATAAAATCAACCCAACCTAACTCAATTCGTTCATAAAATTATTTAACAAAATATAAAATATTAAAAATATAAATTTTAAATATTTCAAATAAATTAAAGTGGTGGCAGCCTGAACACTACCATCGATATCAATTCAATAAAAAACATAAAAATCTTCATACGATTATTATGCTTTTTTTTTTAACAAAATATTATTCTAAAAAAATTATTAATAATCATACTATTGTAGCTAGCCATGTCATCTATTTTAAATTAAAAATAAAATATACACATTTTAAGATAAAAGACTTACATGAAAAAAGAAAAAATAAACAAAGACCTAAAAGTTGTTACTAAATAAAATAAATGACGAAAATTATAATTTGACCTAAGGCTTAAACATAAAGGACACAAATTTTCGAAATAGTAATTGCTATCTTAAACATAAAGAAGAGATCAATCAAATTTGAGTGCACATTTTTATTTTTTGACTTGATCATCAATGTAAGCTTATGTCCTCTATTTAACAAATGTCTTGTACCTATAAACACGAGCACATGACATGAAAAAAAGAAAATTGAAAAGTCCCAAACCTGCCACAATGAAATAAAAATATTCCAATCTTCCCTTGTTGACATCACTGTCCAACCAATCAGGTTGACCTTGTTTTCCACTAAAATTATGTATAATGTTGACAATGAAAGTGCTTATGTTACTAGCAACTGATGTTTGAAGAGAGAGCAAAGAATTCCCTATACTTCTCATTTTATCAGGAGATTCCTTGTTGAAAAATTCTGTTTGTCCAACTATAGAGAATGCTTGATTAATTCCTAGAAATATGAATTGAGGGGCTAACCAAATTATGGACATTTGTTTAGTTTCATTAATAGATTCTCTTAATGAAGTTGATGAAACAACCCTTCTTTGATGTTCAACAAATCCAGCAATTACCATTGTTACAATTGCAAAAAAATGTCCAATTCCTATTCTTTGAAGTGTTGTTAATCCTCCTTCTTGTTTGGTTACTTTGGTGAGTATAGGGGAAATGACTTTTTCATAGATTGGAATGATTATAGCTATTGTTAGCATTGTTAGTATAATCAACCAGCCAGGTGGTATCTCAAAGTTTTTTGTTAGGTGTTTATCCATTTTCATGGCTTGTGACATTGGAAATATTGCTAGTTGTCCTGTTGGAATGTAGGTTATGATGCCTGTTAACCATATTGGCATTATTTTAAGTAAGCATTTTAATTCTTCAATTTGTTGGATGCTACAAAGTCTCCAAGGATCATTGTTTGATTCATCATCATTTAATTCATTCTCCACCATAAGTGCTGCCTTGTTTAAGCACCTAAGAAAATAAAATCAAGCATAGAATAGGATGAACAATTGAATAGGCAGCATATAATTTTACTTGAATTGTCCTTTAGGTCAACCTGGTCTTGTCCTAAATGGTTTAATCTTAATTATATTGTCAATGCATTAAAGGTTCTTTGATTGAAATTGAATGGTACAAATTTAAAATTTAGCAAATAAATAAAAGATATTATAAATTATTCATTAAAATCGGACGATCAAAGTCACGCTTCAATAACTATTTGACAGAAGATATAAAGTTAGAGACTAAGATAATACTAAACAAAAATAAATTTGGGCTCCGTAAAGCCTTAAACATTTTAAACAACATGATAACTTTGAAAGGGATATTGTACTACTCACCTGAACTCCTTTGTGAGAGGCAGCTTTGGTTCCATTTTCTCAAGTGGAGGATCATAGAAAACTCTTCCTGTTTCCCCTGTCGCCGGAAGACGAAGGTGGCGCTTGCGTCTAGCCGCCACGAAAACTTGAGTTATCCTTGAAAGGATGCTTCCCTCAGGCTCAACATAAGCATAAACTTTAGTACCAGCAAAGTAAAACACAATAGCAACAAACATGAAAAAAGTTGGCAAAGCAAAACCAAGTGCCCAACTAAAAGAGTCTTGGATTTTGACCACAAGAGTCACATTGATCAATAGAAGCACAGTTTGTATGACATAGTACATGTTGTAGAAGCTTCTTGTTCCTTGTCTTCCTTCAATAGTTGTTAAATCAAATTGGTCAATTGCAAAGGGAATGCTGCATGAACTAATTCCACCAGTTCCTATGGCTAACCCGAAGAAACCAAAAAATAAGATGCCAAGTTGGAAATTTGTGGGGCCATTGCATGAACCAAGTTGTTGTTGTTGAAGTGAGCATGGTGAAGGATGAAATTGTGGCACCCATGCTGTTAGCATTACTATTGCCATGCCCTGAAAATTTTCACAAATAAATGTTACAATAGTAAATGCGCGCATTTAATATTTTATTGTATATCTTCTACTATGCTCATACAAAAAATGCACTGTTTTTTTAATAAAAACAAAGCACACTCAAACATCTTCTTGTTCTCACTAACTTCTCTTCTCCTCCTTCATGCTCTTTTTTATTCTTTAGTTTCTTTTTTCTCTGCACTTTTCTTCATTCTTTTGTTCTATTTTTTACCCATTCACTCCCACTCTGTTTTTCAGTTTTACTTTGTTACTCTGTTTTCCAGTTTCAGTCATTCCCTTTCCCCTCTATTATGCCATCATCTTAGTCTCAACCAACACAATTAGTACCTTTGACTAACCCTAACTCTTGTGGTCTAGTTAATCCCACTGGGAATAACCTTGACCCAACTTGGGAATGGAACAGCCTAAAAGAATGTTACTTTCAATTTTTGTCTCCATACATCTTCTAGAGGTGTCACTAGAGCAAAGAGACATCAAATGGGATTGATGGATGATGTTAGTGCTTGCAAGAAAATTCCCCCATAAATAAAGTTAAAGATTCAAGAAGACTATGATAAGAAAAAGGCTGAAAGTCAACATTTGTTAGAGGTGAATGTGGATGATGATGAGTAGGATGAGGTGCAATAAATCTACAATATTCGAGCCGAAAAACAGCCACAATCTTCTGATACCCCTACTTCCAAAAGAGGAAAATCTTTCAAATGGCCGTTTGATTTACTTTATAATAGGAGGCCACCAGCACCAACATCTAATTTGAAGCAAACAAGCATTTGCAATAAGGAAACACGAGCTAGGACAGTTCAATTTATAGCTCGATGGTTTTATAAGTGTGGAATTCCTTTCAATATGTTGCGCAACAAATCCTTTAAGCTTATGATTGAGGTAGTTGGAAATTATAGTTCGCATCTAAAGATTCCAAACTATCAAGAGTTATGAATTCCACTCTTGAAAAAGGAATTGGATCTTACTAATGAAATGTTGCCACCACATATTATAGAACGAATTGAAAGTGGTTGTTCTATCATGTTTGATGCATGGACATATCGCAAGAATATGATATTAATCAACTCCGTGGTTAATTGTCCACCTGAGACAATGTTTGTCAAGAATGTTGATGTTTCTGGGTATGTGAAGATCGGACAAAAATTATTTGAGCTCTTGGATGCTTTTAAGGTAGATGTGAGAGAAGAAAATGGTGTGCAAGTAATCGCATACAACAATAGCAATTATGTTTCCAAATGTAAGAGTGATTTTCTTTACTTGTTTAATTTAATTGTGTCAATGTGGTAACTTAGGTTTATTTGATATTGTAGGTAAAAAATTACAAGCAAGAAGACAAAAACTCTTTTGGACACCATGTGCAACACATTGTATCGATTTAATGTTAAGACAATAAGAAACTTCAAAAAATTGAAAAGGCATACAAAAAAGGGGTCACTCTTGTAGGCCTCATTTCCACATATTGAAAATGTTGTACAAAATAAATAAAAAACAACCTTCGTATGATGTTCACCTCAGATGAATGATCCAACTTAAGTGTATCTAAGGATCCTAAAGGGAAAAAGGCAAGAGACATTGTACTTTTGCCGTCTTTTTAGAATGATGTGTTCTATAATGTTAAGGTCATGGGACCTGATCTTGTGCAAATACTAAGGCTTGTTGATAATAAGAAAAAGCCTGCAATCGGTTACATCTATGAGGCTATGGATATGGCCAAGGAAACCATGATGAAGTCTTTCAATAACAATGAAAAAAAGTACAAAGATATTTTTGATATCATTGATAATATATGGAATTGTCAACTTCATCACACACTTCATGTAGTTCACCATTATTTTAATCTCCAATTCTACTATGATGATGCAAGTGTTGACGGGAATAACGAAATTAATGATGGGCTTCTCACATGTCTTCAGAGGCTAAGTGTTACTACTGGTGAAGAGGATAAAGCTATTGTTAAACTAGCATATTATAGGAGGTTTGAAGGACATTTTAGCTTAAAGGTTGCAATAAAAAACATAACTGTTATGACTCTAGGTAAGTCAAAGTGAACTGTTTTGGTAAATTTAAATAGTTTTACACGAGATATTGTGTTAATAATGTTCTTAATTGGTTATTCATTATCGTTGAGTGGTGGAGAACTTATGGACATCGTGTTTTTAACTTGCAAAAGATTGAAATTAGAGTATTGAGTTTGACATGCAGTTCTTTAGGTTGTGAGTGCAACTGGAGTACTTTTGAGCAAGTAAGTAAATGTCATTTGAGTTTAATTTGTTTGAAATGATTGATTGTTTGATATAGTGGTTGTCAAAGAAGTTAATATTCTTGTTTCAAAACTTTAAAATAGATTCATTCCAAGAAAAGAAACAAACTTGAGCACCAAAAGTTGCAAGATTTGGTTTTTGTGAAATATAACAAAAAACTTATGGAACACTTTGTCAGTCATGAGTTAATTAATATCATTATCTTAAAGGACATGGACTATTGTAATGAGTGGTTGATGGCAGTAATGGTTGAAGATAAAGAAGCGGTTGAAGCTAGAGATAACTTGAAATTTGATGATAATACACTGACGTAGGGGATATTTCTAATGTGGCAAAGGTTGGTGAACTAGTAACAATCACTAGGAGCCAACAAATAACAAGTTGCCCGTTTATGCTAGGAACGCATAACAAAGAGGAAGAAGCGGAGGATAGATAACAAATTGCACTTGATAATGATGATGAACTTGAATGTGATGGTGATGACGAGCTTGTTTTTATTTAAATGCTTCGACACAATGTTTTGAATCTTGGAGGTCGGATGTGTTTTGCTTTTTGTTTTCTCTTTTCTTTTTAATATGTTTGAATATTAGATGTGTTATTTTGAGCCTTAGAGATTAGAACTTATGTGCTACTTTGCTTTATATTATGTTTAAAATGTTACTATCAATGACCTTTGAAGTTATGACTTAGAATGTTTCTTTAGTTTTTGTTTTTTTCTATTTTTTTTTTTTACCTTTATATGTGTATGATATTAAATATTAATTGCTTCTAAATAGTATGTTACTAACATTGTTTAAAAATATAATATTTTCATCTCACGATGAATGTCATTCAAGATTTTTGCACATATATTAAGAAATGAAATAGTTAGAATAAAAAAACAAGTTATTCATCTGAATTATTAGTAAATTTTTTACTATTATCAATGCAAAGCATAATATTATTTTAAAATTTGTGTATATAATAATCATTAGAAGATGATATAAGAAAAAATAATTAAAATTGTATTAAAAATATGAATGATATTTTTTTTTAGACAAAATTTGTTTTTGTTAAGGTGACCCTCACCTTAAAATAGTAAAATAGATAAAGGGAGTATTATTCATTCCATTCTTTGTCATGATGTTAATCAAAACATATTGGAAATATATATATATATATATATATATATATATATATATAATTGAAACATACCGCAAGGTTAGCAAAGGAAGCTATGGCAATTGTCATAAATTTCCCCAAATAAGCATCTGCAATGAATGCACCAATGAGTGGCAAAAAGTTGGAAAAAGCATTCATAGTGTTTAAAATGTTTGCAGCATACACCTGATCCATGTTATACACTCTCATCAAGTACACCATGAAATTTACTTGTATTCCAAGTTTTGCCAACTTCTCAACTGATTCATTCCCTACATGGTTAATATAATTAATTAAAATCAAACATGATACATTTTCCATGTTGCAATTTTAAAATTATGAAACAGAGAAATATTACCTAAAATGTACGGCATTGCCTTCCATCCTGGCTTATTTGACTTAGATTGAACTAGGCTTTCTTCATCAAGAAGTCTCTTTTGGATTGATGACATTGAATTAAGTTTTGTCCTGCAAAACGAAATACACTATGAGCACATCATTTTTTAAACATTTTCCTCTGCCCATTTTTTGGTCTCTAATGTTCTCAACTTTTATGCATAAGTGAAAATATGATTATTCTTTTATATATATTTGAATGGATTATTTTTATATTTGAATGCATATTTTTAACTTTCTTTGTTCCATAACATATGATCTATTTGCAAAATAATAAAAAATAAATTGTCGTAACATAACTCACTATTAAAAAAATTCAGTTATACCTTCTAATTAATATTATAGACACTATTTTAGTTCAATGGATTTCATTTTATATATATTTTTTAATATATTTTACTTTATATTTATGATAATATTACATAGATGAATACTTAATTAAGATAATTTAATAAGAATATTATTTTCTTTTTTTATTTGTACATTTTAGTTAATCATCGTGTGAAATGGTCAAAAAAAAGTTATATATAGTATTATTGTTAGAGTATATTTAGTTTATATGAGGCATGAAAGTGATGCTGAAAACACGATTTAATGAGAAATTATGTTTAGTTGAGAGAATGGAAAAGAAAATAATGATAATTTTTAGTTTAGTAAAAAAGTTATTAACTAGTAGATAAACTAATTTAAGTTTTTCTATAACACCATAACCAGACTCTTTAGTGCTCAAGGATACTTCGAATAATTCCAAAGTTTCAATTCTTTGAGTTGACGATGAGAATAATCTTCAATTTAAAACTTAGTCACACTTAAATTTTTTGTATTTAAATTTTTTGTGTTTATGGAGATTGATATAACATTTTTGTTTATGGAGATTGATAATCTCAGTCCTCCAGCCGACCGAAAAACACAAAACATAAAGTATCAGATGAGCCACATCCAACTAGATTAAGCTAACTTACTTATTTAATCATTTTATATGACAGTTATGTAGATGAGCTCAATGGATGATACCAAAAACCATACAATATATGCTATTTTATTATGACATTAATTTTGATAGTAAAACTTTTTTTACTATTAATCATTCACAAATCACCATTAGTATGATTTTACAATCATATAAAAAATATTTATACCGCCTGCACTTAAGAATTAAATTATTTTTTTATTATATATTGTCTTTCATTGTGTTAAAATTTATTAAAATTCATTCTTAGTAGTAGTACTAACCTCTAAGGAAAGATACCACAACTAATAGTGGCACAAAGAACGAGCACATTCTAGAAAATAATGATTTTTATATCCAATAGAGGTTAGGGCCAGTTTTGGCCCAACATCGTCCATCTATATTATTTTTTATTTTCTTTAATCCCATTAATGTAGTTTATTATCTTTAATTTAAATAAGTGATCTTTATATCTATTTAATTAATCTTATGTTTTTTTGCAGTTTTTTTTCCCAATATAATGTTATGTTTGTTCATTATTTTGGTGCATTGTTTTAATTTTTTTTTTATTTTGTCACGGTATTTATTTTTTCTTCTTGTTATGGTACTTTTTTGTTCTAATTGATAAATCAATTTCGATTAAATGCAAATTCGATCAATGATTTTATTGTCAACAACGTTACAACTTCCGAGCATGAGTATTCTGGACACCTCAATTTTATTATATTTGTATGTTTTGTTATATTTGTAGTCATCTTTATGTTATGTGCTATTAATTTGGGTGATGTGAGTTTGTTCACATATTCACCATTTTCAATTTTAACAAATTGAAATTGTAATATTCTTGATCGATCTAAATATTATCAAATTGAATGAATAAATATTGTAATTTAATAAATAAATAAATAAAATAGTGTTACCATTGAACTCATTTATCACTTTACACCTTATGTCTTTCTACCAAACCAATTTTATATCCTTTAAAATAATAATAATAATAATAATAATAATAATAATAATTTCATACTACCTTGACACCCACAATTAAAGATGTCAAAAAAGTTCTAAACTCTAAAGTTTCCTTAATTTTTTTTACTAAGACCGTAATATTATGTCTGCCATTTAAATAATTTTTTTAAAGTTCTGACCCATTATTTTTTGTGGAGTTAAGGGAGGGGACATAGGAGGCTCATAAGCCCCTAATATTTTGAAATTTTTTTGAAGTTTTTGTTTTTTGAAAATAATTAAAAAATATTTTTTTTCTCAGAAAAATTTTAAATCAAAATTTTTCTCAAAAAATTATGATAAAAATTAAAAAATAAATTGAATTTTTTTTTTGAATTAAAACATTTCAAAACAAAATTGTAAATTTTTTTATCAGAAAATTTTAAGAAAAAATTTTATTTCTTGAAAAAAAAAATTGTCAAAATTTTTGTTTTAAAAAAATCAATTTTGTTTTTAAAAATGGGCTTATAGTCCAATAAGCCCACAAATTTTTAGGAACTTTTTAGTATTGAGGGCTTTCTTTTTTGAGGCCGTTTAACCGATGAAATTTTGGGTTTTGTACCGTGCACCCCTACCATTTTACCTCCCACCCCCCCAAATTTTTTTAAAGACAATTTTGCCTTTGTTTAATTTATATAAAATTATGGAAAAGTTTACCATTCCAGTTTTCCACCCCCACTTTCGAAAATTATAAAAAATTTATTAATTTTTGAAAATTTCAAACTTTCGAAATAATACCAAATAAGTATTTTGATTTGTTCGAAATTTTTATGAAATTGGAAACTTTCGAAATGTAATTATGCAGAAAAAATTACTAATTTCGAAACTTTTGAAAAATACCAAACTTTCGAAATGAAATATTCCAGAAATTTTTGAAATTTTGGATGAATATAAAATTTTCGAAGTGTATTTTTCCAGAAAGCTTCGAAAGTTTGGATGAATTTGAAACTTCCGAATCACATATACTTCGAAAATTTCAAACCTTTGAAGTAATTCCTTTTCGAAAATTTCAGAAGTTTCGAAACTTTCGAAACTTTTTTTTATTTTTAAAATTACTTAAACTTCAAAAATTAGATATCAAATTTATTACCATTAATTTATTACTATAAATGTATTACTATAAATGAATTATTATTTATTACTATTAATTTATTACCATAAATTTATTACTATTTATTACTATTAATTTATTACTATTTATTACTAATAAAAAAATTTACATTTCGAACCTTTCCCATCAATCAAAACTTTCGAAACTGACTTGTTTCGAAAATATGAAACTTTCGAAATTGTTGCATTTCGAATATTTGCAAATGTTCGAATATTGTGTTTCGAATATTTCAAATTCAACAAAAGTTTCGAAGGTTTTTATGAATTCTGGAAAAAACTTGTTTCGAAGATTTAGAATTCATCCAAACTCTCGAAATTTTGTATGAATTCTGAAAATTTGTGTTTCGAATATTTCAAATTTATCCAAATTTTCGAAATCCTCTGAAAATTAAAGTTTCGAAACTTTCATGTTTAACCAAAGTTTCGAAAATATCAATAAATCTTACTTTTTAATATTTCGAATGTTTAAAATTGTCAATTTAGATGGTATACTTTGTAACTTTCGAAAGGGGGGTGTGTGGAATGGAGTGATAATTTTTTTTTTATTGTTTTATCCAATTGTAAAAAGGGTAATATAGTCTTTTCCATTGGAATGGAGGGGTGGGAGGAAAAGATGGGGGGTGCACGGTACAAAACTCTGAAATTTTTTCCCTCTCCAACATATAAATTGAGTCCAATAATTAGTGGACTTATCAAATTAACAGATTTATCCGGAATTAATCCAATAATGCCATTTTCATTCAAATCTTTCAAAAGTGTCAAATGCTAAATCAGAGCCTCCTTTTATTTATATAAGTTTTATACATCATTCTATTGGATGTACTTCAATAACTCTTTCATTATTTAATATTCTGTTTTCTCAACTATGATTTCACTTGTACAAAAAAATGAAAATGCATAGCTAAAAGAAAAACTAAATAAAATGAAAAAGTAAATAAATAAATGAGTTCGATTTGTGCATAAGATGGCTTAGTTACGTTACCAGAAGTGCTGTCGCCAGCGTTTGTTGAGAATTGGAGATTTGATATTTCGTTGCAATGCTCACAATTGCAAGAAGACGATGTAACTTGTAAGAAGGGAAGTTTGCGTTTCATCACTCAAATTCCGCATGAAACTTTGTATTTAAATAAACATTTAGTCCATATTCCAAAAATATGTGAGTTCAAATTTTGTTGGTAATGTGAAAATAATAAAGTGTCTTTTTGTAAATGCTTTTTGACTCTTTAGCTTTCTTGAACTCTTGTAAATATAGATTTAAGGCAGCTAAACTTTTAGTCATTCAAAAAACAATATTTCAAAATAACAATGTCCTAATTTGCATAACTTTGTGCATACTTGCTTCAAAAAATAAAAAAACTGTATGCATATTTTTAATGACTATATATTTTTTTATTATAAACTTTGAATTGATTTTTATTATTTTAATTGTTGTTGAAGTTTTTCTTCATAAAGTGATAAGTTATTTTAAGAGGTTTTCTTTTGTCAATAAATTGTAAAGTGGATTACAATTATAAAAAATGCAAATACAAGAATATAATAATAGTTTAAAAAGTAAATTAATATTTTAAAGTCCATTATATATCAGTTTGTACACAAATCAAAAGTCACGATGCACATAGATAAGATAGCTGAATAAACTTATCTATATATGAGTCATATAGTAACTTTTTTAATGTTATATGTATTTTAGGAAATTATTGAACAAAGTTCTGAAACTCAAGAGGGCAACAAGGATACTTGCAGGGACATTCTTGGGAAAGTGTTTAATGTCCCTGAGTATTCCGGTCGAGTGAGGGGGAAAGGATTTGGCGTAACTCCCAAAAGCTTTTTTCCTCAAGAGAAGCGCCAAAAACCTTCCAACGAGGAAGTATTAGAGAAGCTCAGAATCCTATCGGAGCAAGTGGCACTCTTGGTGAATACGAATAAAGACAAGCAACTTCCGGTTCAGCTCCAACCTGAAATACAAATGGAGAGTGAAACCGGGAGTTGCAACGTCGGTTTGAAGAGTATTCCCGAGGTAATTAATTACTTACTACTTACTTGCTTATGTAATTACTTATGTATTAAACAAACTTATATATTAACTGTACTTATGTTTTAACTATTGATGTAGGGTGTCACTACATGTGTCCTATACTTGTCCTCGCCTACTCAACGGAAGGTGGGAAAAGGAATATTGTACAATACTTCGGGAGAAGTATTGTACAATATTCCGATCCCCGCGTGCCATGTCAAAGTATCGCCTACGGTTGCTTTCGAACCAACTGCACCGTTGCCCATACCGGACAACGATGGAGATATGAAGTTCTTAAGCGACGCTATTGGCAATTACGTGGCATGACCCACACACCTTGTTGCCCTCCAAAAAAAGATTCCCAAGGACAAATCAGTTACATCTCCCGAAAAGGTTTGTCACATTTATTGCCTAAGGTTTTTCATTTTTTCAGATTCAATAAACTAACATTTTACCTCATTTTTGTAGGTCCAAATAAATAAACCACCCCTACAGCCAAAAAAAGGCAGCAAACCTCAAAAATTGGAGGTTAATAGGGCTGCCAAACTACAAAGGCTGGAGGGTAATAAAGCTGCCAAACTTGCAGCAACAAAAAATCTGGATCGGGGAAAATCGGTCGCTGCTGCTGCTGCTCCTAATAAAAGTCAGCCACGCCTTGGTAAATACGGGGCGTGTCTTGACATCCAAATAAAAAGGAACATGGGCAGCAGCAACGATTCGCCCATCGTACAAATGAATAAAGACATCTTTGGAGATGAGTATATTGAATACCTCGAAAAGGAGCACATGTACGAACTTCTCGAACATAAGGAGCTGAGTGCTACTGTAATCAGCTTGTACATAAGGTAAAAAATACTTTTAATTGCATTTATTTGTAATTAATTAAATGTATTGGTAATTAATCTAGTTTAAAATTTTCATTGAAGGTTTTTGTACGAGAAGGTCGTGTGCACGAGGAAACTGTCAAATAAATACTCATTCTTGTCTCCGCATAAGATGTCGATGTTCAAACTCGATCCAGACAATGTAAAACACTACATTGTAGATATGTTTTTAAGAAATAAAGAAAGTGATAAATTGTTCTTGGCACCATATAATTCAGGGTACGTAATTTTATCTTTTTTAATTGATGAGAATTTAATTTATTAGTTGTCTATAAACAAAATTGCTTAACCAATTTTTTGTTGTTGTAGGGCACATTGGGTGCTATTTGCAATCAATGCGGTCTCTGAAGTGATATACTATTTGGATCCCGTGCACGGCGATTACACCAATCACCCCAGAATAAAGAATATGCTCGACACGTAAGTAATATTCATTTATTTCTTACACATATATATATATATATATATATAAATATATATATGTAAGAAATAAATGAATATTACTTACGTGTCGAGCATATTCTTTATTCCGGGGTGATTGGTGTAATCGCCGTGCACGGGATCCAAATAGTATATCACTTCAGAGACCGCATTGATTGCAAATAGCACCCAATGTGCCCTACAACAACAAAAAATTGGTTAAGCAATTTTGTTTATAGACAACTAATAAATTAAATTCTCATCAATTAAAAAAGATAAAATTACGTACCCTGAATTATATGGTGCCAAGAACAATTTATCACTTTCTTTATTTCTTAAAAACATATCTACAATGTAGTGTTTTACATTGTCTGGATCGAGTTTGAACATCGACATCTTATGCGGAGACAAGAATGAGTATTTATTTGACAGTTTCCTCGTGCACACGACCTTCTCGTACAAAAACCTTCAATGAAAATTTTAAACTAGATTAATTACCAATACATTTAATTAATTACAAATAAATGCAATTAAAAGTATTTTTTACCTTATGTACAAGCTGATTACAGTAACACTCAGCTCCTTATGTTCGAGAAGATCGTACATTTGCTCCTTTTCGAGGTACTCAATATACTCATCTCCAAAGATGTCTTGATTCATTTGTACAATGGGCGAATCGTTGCTGCTGCCCATGTTCCTTTTTATTTGGATGTCAAGACACGCCCCGTATTTACCAAGGCGTGGCTGACTTTTATTAGGAGCAGCAGCAGCAGCGACCGATTTTCCCCGATCCAGATTTTTTGTTGCTGCAAGTTTTGCAGCTTTATTACCCTCCAGCCTTTGTAGTTTGGCAGCCCTATTAACCTCCAATTTTTGAGGTCTGCTGCCTTTTTTTGGCTGTAGGGGTGGTATAGGTGTGTTTGTGTCATTGGATTAACATTTAGGTCATTTTCGTCCTCCCTAGGCTTTTTCTAGTCCAATTAGGGTTTTTAACAAATCTTGTGAATCTAATAGGTGTGTTTGCACTACGCGAAAAAACGGCTTTTACAGCGCTTTTTTTAAGCCATTTACAGCGCTTTTTCAAAAAAATAAGCGCTGTGGAAACGAGCGCTGTAAATGATACAACAGCGCTTTTAAAAAAGCGCTATAAAACATGTAAATACAACGCGCGCTTGTTATGCACATTTTACAGCGCTTCTTCACAAAAAGCGCTGTAATATGCACCCCATTATATGAGTTATGGCTCTGCATTTTACAGCGCTTTTTTGAGAAAGCGCTGTAAAATGCACACCCATAACTCATATAATGGGGTGCATATTACAGCGCTTTTTTGTGAAGAAGCGCTGTAAAATGTGCATAACAAGCGCGCGTTGTATTTACATGTTTTATAGCGCTTTTTTAAAAGCGCTGTTGTATCATTTACAGCGCTCGATTCCACAGCGCTTATTTTTTTGAAAAAGCGCTGTAAATGGCTTAAAAAAAGCGCTGTAATATGCGTTTTTTCGCGTAGTGTTTGTTAAAAGAAAAGGGAGTAGTCATGTAATAACTATGTAAATTTTTGTAGGCAATATAAGTTGAAATCAAAAGTCACGATGCACATAGATAAGATAGCTGAATACACTTATCTATATATGAGTCATATAATAACTTTTTTGTTTAAGGAAAAGGGGACAGTCATATAATAACTATATAAGTTTTTGTGGGCAATAATTACTTATTACCTAACTTGAAATCAAATATTGTATGCTAACACATATAAACCACTATAACTTAATTTATGTTTCGTCAAAAAATAATTTTTTATTTAATTTTTATGCAACATATAAATTCAATAATATATCAGAAAAATTCTTTAACTTCCAACAATAATACACATAAATAAATAAAAGTCTCTATAAAATTTTTATTTTCCAATTTTTAGCATAATCACTATTAAAATTTTTAATTTTTAATTTTTGGCATAATAATTGTTTGAATTGATATCTATGGCAGTCAATTAAAATCATATAATAATACAACTATGTATGATGTAAAGGACCATGTACACTTGAAATCATATTAAAAGTATTGATTTTCACTATAAATCAAGATATTAAAGATATTATTTTTTACTATATCAATTACTTTATTTCAAAGTAGATTTAAGCAATTTAAATTGTACGCAAATATTTTTTGTTTTCTATTTAGTATTGAGAAATTAAAATCATTTGGATAATGAAAAATTAAAATAAAATTGCATTAAACTTGAATGTTCTTTAAAAGATAAAAAAAAAAAAAAATTAGACATTGATGGATTAGATTTACTTGTAGAACTTAAAGTTCGAACATAGATAATACAAGTAGAAGATCACACACCAATTGACATACTTAATTATATAAGAAAGTTAGATTCTTTTCCAAATGCATTTGTTGCTTATAGTATAATGTTAACAATTCATGTAATTGTCGCTTCAACAAAAAGAAGGTTTTTGAAACTCAAATTAATTAAATCTTATCAAAGATCAACTATGTTACAAGAAATATTAAATGAATTAGCTTTATTATCGATTGAAAAAAATTGTTAAACAAAATTGATTATAATAATTTAATAAATGATTTTGCATAGAAAAAAGTGGGAAAGATAAATTTTAAATAAAATATTAATAATTTATTTATTAACGTTGAAAAAATCATGTCTCATAATTTTACTTTAAACCCCATAATGTGTTGGGTCGGTCCTACCAAACAGAGTCTAAAACAAAAACACGTGTATTATCAAAATTATATTAAACTACTAATTTTATTAAATATTATTAGACTCTGGCAAGGCACTAAAAAATTATGTTTAAAATAATATGTTCTATTTTAAGCAACAAAAAAAAATATAAGGTATGATTAAATTGCATAGATAAAAAATAACAAACTACTAATGGTCAACACACAAAATTAGTTCAACATGTAAAATATTTTTCTTTTGCAAAACCATCGTCAAAGTAAAAGGTATCCTATTATAAACTTAGCACTTTAAAGTTATTTGACATGATTATCATTCTTTTGGTAAAAGATGGTTCTTAGTTGTGCTAGTATAATATTAGTCTGTTCTATAATTCGGCATTCATTATAACATTATAACATGTACAATCATTTTTTTAGCTTATATTTGATCCATATGAAAAGCTAGCAACAAGAGAGAAGACTTACTCTCGACGAAACAAGCGAGAATCAAGGATTAGATCAAGGAATATTGTTCCTGAAAACATTACTCATTTACTGTTGGAAATGATGATGCTTTAATGAAAAAGTTATTGTAAATAATGATAACATTTATGAGAACTAGTGTTGTTGTGAATTGAAAAAATTGAGAAGTCCCACATTGGAGGGATACCACACACTAGTATGGTATATAAGGTGGATGTAAGGAACTTGGGGAGGGTCCCAAGGGACACCCCAATTTTGTGAAGGAGGGAGAACGCAAGCAATATTGACCACCATACACGCGCGCGCCGTCGTCGTCTGGCCGGCTCGGCCCGGTTTGGCTTGGTTTGGAGCATTGGCACGCTATCGAAAGAGTCATGAGATACCTTAAAAGGACCATGAGTCTCAGATTACATTATCAAAGATTTCATGTACTGATTGGAACACATTATCAGATGACTCCAAAGCAACCAGTGGCACCAAACGGCAAACCACTAAAGAATTAGAATCGCACTTCAAAGAACAGCAACAAGAATGGGAACCCTCCAAAGGTCCCAATTGCTAGGCAGCACAAGTGGGAAAGAGGGTCATATGGCACACAAGTGTAGGAACAAGCCAGGCGCTGCTAATCAGGCCAACTTGGCAGAAGAGCAATTCGTTGCTATGATAACTGAGATCAACCTTGTTGGTGGATCAGATGGATGATGGATAGACACTGGCGCCTCCCGCCATGTCTGTTATGATCGTGTTATGTTTAAAACATACACTGCTGTTGGAGCTGATATTCACCTCTAGAAAGACCTTAATTCTGAAGGATGTGATGCACACTCCAGAAATAAGGAAGAATCTGGTTTCAGGGTTTCTTCTCAGTAAGGCAGGGTTTACTCAGTCTATAGGGGCAGATTTGTACACCATTTCTAAAAATGGTATTTTTGTTGGGAAAGGGTACGCCACTGATGGCATGTTTAAATTGAATGTTGAAATGAATAAGATGTCTCCTTCTGCTTACATGTTGTTTGATTTTAATATTTGGCATGCAAGACTCTGTCATATGAACAAACGTGTGATTTCAAACTTAAGTTATTTAGGCTTAACTCCAAAGTTATCTATAAAGGATTTTGAAAAATGTGATTTTTGCAGTCAAGCCAAAATAACAAAGAAATCACATAAATCAGTAGTTAGAGAATCTGAACCTGTAGACTTAATACACTCTGACATATGTGAACTTGACGGAACGCTAACCAGAAATGGAATACGTTATTTCATCTCTTTTATTGACGATTGTTCTAACTTTACTTTCGTATATCTCATGAAAAATAAAAGTGAAGTGCTTCACATGTTTAAAATATTTGTAACTGAGATTGAAAATCAATTTAGCAAAAAGATTAAGAGGTTTCGTAGTGATAGAGGAACAGAGTATGATTCCAGATTGTTTAATGAGTTTTATAAAACCAAGGAATTGTACATGAATCTACTGCACCGTATTCACCTGAAATGAATGGTAAAGCTGAAAGAAAGAATATAACTCTTACTGAATTAGTTGTTTCCATTATACTTAACTCTGGTGCTGCATCTCACTGGTGGAGGAAATTATTTTGACTGTTTGCTATGTTTTGAATAGAGTTCTTAATTCTAAAAGCAAAACATCTCCTTATGAGATAATGAAGAAAAGACAGTCTAACTTGTCTTATCTTCGAACATGGGGTTGTCTGGCTTATGTCAGAATCCCCGATCCCAAGCGAATTAAACTCGCAAGTAGAGCCTATGAATGTGCATTCATTGGGTATGCAGTAAACAACAAAGCGTAAGTGATCATAGAATCAAATGATGTTAACTTCTATGAAAATAAATTCCCTTTCAAATCAAGAAATAGTAGGGACAACGAACCTAGTCAAGTTTCTGTGACAACAAGCACTGAAAGCAACAAACAAGACGAAACGTAAACTCAAAGGAGTAAGAGAGTAAGAGTTGCTAACAAGATAAGCACTGAAACAACAAACTAGACTAACGTTCATTAGGGTGCTTATATCACTTGCGGCAATTCATAACCTGGTGATACACTAGATGGATGTTAAAACAGCCTTTTTAAATGGTGACCTGGAAGAAGAAATTTATATGAAACAACCTGAAGGTTTTGTAATTCATGGACAAGAAGACAAGTTCTGTAAGTTAGATAAGTCTCTGTATGGTTTTAAACAAGCTCCTAAGCAATGACATGAAAAATTTGATAACTTGATTATGTCGAATGAGTTTAAAGTGAATGAAAGTGACAAATGTATTTATTACAAATATGAAATGGCATTTGCACTATCATATGTCTCTATGTAGACGACTTACTCATATTTGGTTCAAACATTCATGCTGTAAATAATGTGAAATCATTGTTGAGCAACAACTTTGATATGAAAGACCTCGGAGAAGCGAGTGTAATCCTTGGAATCAAGATTACTAGGTCAGAAAAGGGAATTTCTTTGGATCAATCTCACTATGTTGAAAAGATCCTAAAAAAATATAATTACTTTGACTATAAACCTGCTTGCACACCATATGATCCAAGTGTAAAACTTTTCAAGAACTCTGGTGAAGGTGTTAGACAAACTGAAAATGCGAGCATCATTGGCAGCCTCAGGTATGCCACTGATTGTACTAGACCCAACATTGCCTATGTCGTGGGGTTGTTGTGCAGGTTTACTAGTAGACCTAGTATGAAGCATTGGCACGCTATCGAAAGAGTCATGAGATACCTTAAAAGGACCATGAGTCTCGGATTACATTATCAAAGATTTCCTGCTGTCCTTGAAGGATACAATGATGCTGATTGGAACACATTATCAGATGACTCCAAAGCAACCAGTGGCTATGTTTTTAATATAGCCGGTGGTGATGTATCTTGGAAACCTAAGAAACAGACATATTGGCTCAGTCCACTATGGAGTCTGAAATGAGTGCACTAGTTACAGCTAGTGAAGAAGCAAGTTGGTTGAGATGCTTGCTAGTAGAGATCCCTTTGTGGGAAAGGCCATTGCCAGCCGTGTTGATCCACTACGATAGTACCTCTGCTATTGCAAAAATTGAGAATCGTTATTAAAACGGTAAGAGACTACAAATACGTCGTAAGCACAACACAGTTAGAGACTTACTTTTTAAAGGAGCTATTATAGTGGATCATGTACACATTGATAAAAATTTAGCAGATCCTTTGACGAAAGGATTAGCTAGAGAGAAAGTCCAAAATACATCCAAAAGGATGGGACTATTGCCTATAGATCAATGAGTCACTTATGATGGTAACCCGATCTAAAAGACTGGAGATCCCAAGAATTAGGTTCAATGGGTAATAACAAGTCATAATGATATGAGATAAACATGCTATATTTTATATGAGAAGCATGATTCCTGAAGCGATAAAAGAATGAGATAATAGAAACTCTTAATGAGATCTATACTCTATGTGGAATGGAGTACCTAGCTACCGCAGTACTCTTGATATACTCACCTATGTGAATGTGGAAGTGGGGGCCGCCTCCTATGGAATTTCGAGGCAGAATTCCTAAAGCGTTCACTATACTGGGATACACGTGCATGACCCTAAATGCACGGGCATTTGAGAATACACCTAATGAAAAGGTTGTATGTGGGATGTCAGAGATAGAGTTCAAGACTACGAGTCACTCTTGTTGAATCTGAATCTTACTTGCTATGCAAAGGTTCAAGTCAAGAGACACCTTTATTTATGCACAATCTTATAGAAGCGTTTGACGCTATTCAAAAACCTATTTTTTAAATTCAAGTGGGAGGTTGTTGGAAATGATGATACTTTAATGAAAAATTTATTGTAAATAATGAGGACATTTATGAGAGCTAGTGTTGTTGCGAATTGAAAAAATTGAGAAGTCCTACATTGGAGGGATACCACACACTAGTATGGTATATAGTGTGGAGGTAAGGAACTGTCGCGGCCTAAAATTTCGAGTGTTTCTCGAATTCAATGGAGTCGCCAGCAAAATTTATTTTTAAATAGGGAAAATATTGGGAAACCCTTAAAAAAAATAAAAATAAAAGAAAATGGTCTTTGAAACCAAATTTTGAGTTCGGGAGTTGATTATGCATAGGGAAGGTATTAGCACCCTACGACATCCGTTAAAAACGGTTACCTATAATTAATTGTGCAAGATTAATTTTAACTTAAGTATATTTATTTTTCTTTATTATTAAATATGAATAGCAATTATTACTATTTTTTAAAATATGGTTTTGAAATAAATATGTACTTAACAAATGAAGGACAAAAGAAGAAATTTTTATTTATGTGCTTGACAAGAATGTGATCTTGCTCCTACGTATCTCCTGGTGCGATGGAGAAATCAAAGCTACGTAGTTCTTAATTAGAAAATGTTGATGTGTTGATTTTGTTCAACGAAAATGGGTTTTGTTATATTTTAAAAAAATGTATTGACGAGAAAAGAAAATAAATTTATCTGACTTAATAAAAAAATATTTTGAAGTACGAATTTTAGGACTATCAAGTTGTATAACTTGTGTCTAAAAAACTCAAAGAATAAAAAGATGTCTCATCTAATTAATCCTTTTAAGAATATTTTAAATTATTTTTTAGTTTATAAAAATTGAGTTTTAAAACTAACAAGAAGTACAACTTGTGTCTCAACAACTCCCAAGTTTAAAAAAAATAAAAAAATAAAATAAAATCACATATAACTGATCGAATTTTAAAAAGTTGATTTTAATATTTACTTATTTATAAAAATAAGTTTTAGAATAATAAATTTGTATAAATTGTGTTTTGCTACTCATGGATTAAAAAGTGTTATATTTAGTTAACCTCTAATAATTTTTATTTATTAATTTATTTATAAGTTTTAATTTATTAATTTATCTATGAAGATAAGCTATAGAATCACCAAGTTGTCGCAACCTGTATCCTAATAACTTAAAGATAAAAAAAATAAAAACATCTAAATAAATAATTTTATAAGTCTTTTTATATTAATTTATTAAAATAAATAAATAAAATAAAAAGTTTTAGAAAATAATTTATCATTAATAAAATATTTATCTGTATTTATGAAACAAAATAATTTTGAAATCATAAAAAAAAAGGAAAATAAATGGGCTGAAATCTGAAACAAAATGGGTTTGCTTTTTTTTGTTTATAATGGGCCCAAGTTGAACCAAGCTTAAGATAACATAAAAAAAGTTAAAAAAATAAACATGTAACCCTAAAACCTAGATAGAGAACTTGAAGAGAAGGGGGGCGGCCGCTGTTGAACAGAAAACACGAATAGGGAGCATTGAAGAGAATGAAAAGCAAAGAAAGAAAGAGAAAAAGAAAGATAGATACCGAGATGAGGACGTGAGAAGCAAGAGAGACTGAGGAGGAGGGTGCGGCCGCGAGATGAGGCCATGAGAATAAGAAGAGTCCAAGGAGGAGGATGCGGCCGAGAGATGAGGCACTGGTTTCAACGACGGTGGTGACAATATAAAGGTATGAGTTTTCTCTTTTTCTATCCTTTTTGTTTTTACACACAAATTGAATATTTGTTCACTGTAATATTGCTCTTCTGATTAGTATATTTTTCTAATCAATCATCTCATTTTTAAAACATTCAAACTGAAAAACTTTTTTTTTTCTGATCTCGCCTCTATCTCCCTTTTTTCTGTTTTTCTTATCAAACTTAAAGAAGATGTATTTATAGAGTCTTTTATATGTTTGGTTGTTTTCTGGTCTGTGCCACTGTTTGAGTTTGAGCTTTCTAAAATCTTGTTTGATGTTTTAATTTCTTTGCTCATAACCTGCATTTTTCTGCACCTCTGATCTATTCACGATTTTAGCTTTTATTTGTTTTATCTGATTGTTTGCTGACCTTTTTCATTTGTCCCTTAGTTTCCTTTTTTTAAACTCAAAACTTTGTCATTTGGTTTTTATCATGTATACTGAGTCTGACCGGTAAAGAAAAATGGTTTTCAGTTTCTCTAATTAGTTACAGCAGGTATGCATCAATGAACATGACACTGCATCAGGAACAGAAAGGCAGCATCAACAACAAAACTGAGCCAAAGCAGGCTGGCTTAATTTGAAAAAGTTTGACCTAATTTTTATTGTAATTTAATTTGGTTTTATTTTTGGTTGCAATTTGATTGTAATTTGATTTAATTTTAGAATTGTAATTGTAAACTGATTTGGTATTGTAAATTGATGAGCCTAATCATTGTAATTATAGTATTTCCCTTTTTAATATATATTTCCTTTTTGATTTATTTTTAAATAAATTGGACAAAATTAGGGTACTACAGCTGCCCCTATTTAATTATATTTTACTTGAAAAATATAAAAATATGAATAACAATGGTATTCGTTTTCATGTTATGAGGTAAAAGATAAGTAAATATAAGGACCTAAATTTTGTCCAATAACAAACACATGTATTAAAGTGCATTTGAAATGTTAAAGTGAGAATGATGCAAATTTTTTAGATATACAGAATAATCGTCTTCGGATTAATTACCGATGCGTAGATCAACAGAAATAAAGATGATCGTCTTCGGATTGGTTACCGATGCGTAGATCGACAGAAATGAAGGTGATCGTCTTTGGATTGGTTGCCGATGCATAGATCTATAGAAATGAAAGTGGTCGTCTTCGGATTGGTTATCGATGTGTGGATCTATAGAAATTAAAAATGATCGTCTTCGGATTGGTTACCGATGCATAGATCTATAGAAATGAAAGTGATCGTCTTCGGATTGTTTTCCGATGCATGGATCTATAGAAATTAAAAATGATCGTCTTCGGATTGGTTACCGATGCGTAGATCTATAGAAATGAAGTGATCGTCTTCGGATTGTTTACCGATGCGTAGATCTATAAAAATGAAAGTGATCGTCTTCAGATTGTTTATCGATGCGTAGATCAACATGAACATAATAGGTCCAATCTTGAAGGTAGGTAAAGAGGGAGAATAAGTATATGATACTTGCAATTCGAACGATAAGGTATGAATGATTCTTGTGTTATGCATCGAGTATAGGTAAAGTGTCAATGAAGATGCATGAATCATATGAGTATGAGGAAATTATGTATGGTTTATGTGTCGTGCATTATAGATAAATTTTTGTTCTTTTCTTTGATTCCCCGATCCTTATGCTCTTCTCCGTCCCAAAATTCAATTGATGAATAAAGACAAATATTGTTTCCACATAATGACTATTCGTATCTATAATTGCCCCAGTTTGAAGTGCTTGATTTTTTATTTTTTTTATTTTTATTTTTTTATTTTTATCCCTATCTTTTGCATGGACTACTCTTCCAAGTTTTCAAACTATCGGGATGCTCTAATTTTTGCCTAGGTCGCCTTTTCAGGTTTTCAACCTAGCGAGCTCATCACCCTTTTTTAAGCATAATATTTTTTGACTGCATCTGAATTTACTGGAAGTGGAAGGTCATCTCCATCCATTTCTGCGAGTATTAGAGCTCCTCCAGAAAAAGCTTTTTTCACAACATATGGTCCTTCGTAATTCGGGGTCCACTTTCCACGAAAATCCTTTTTTATGGGCAATATTTTCTTTAACACCAAGTCCCCTTCTTGAAACTCTTGAGGACGGACTTTTTTCTCGTATGCCTTTTTAAGTCTTTTTTGATATAGCTGGCCGTGACATAGAGCTATCATTCTTTTTTCTTCTATGAGATTCAATTGGTCATATCGTGATTGAACCCATTCTGCCTCTTCTAGTTTTGTTTCCATCAGGACTTTGATTGAGGGAATTTCGACTTCGATGGGAAGTACCGCTTCCATTCCATACACCAATGAGAAAGGAGTTGCCCCTGTTGAGGTACGAACAGAGGTTCTATAGCCATGTAATGCAAAGGGAAGCATTTCATGCCAATCCTTATACGTCTCCACCATCTTTTGTATGATCTTCTTGATATTCTTATTTGCTGCTTCTACAGCTCCATTCATTTTCGGACGATATGGCGAAGAATTATGGTGCTGAATTTTGAAACTATCACACAACTCTTTCATCATTTTGTTATTCAAATTAGTCGCGTTATCAGTGATTATCTTGTTTGGTAAGCCATATCGACAAATCAATTCTCTTTTGATGAATTTGACAACCACACTTCTGGTCACATTGGCGTAAGAAGCTGCTTCAACCCATTTTGTGAAGTAATCAATAGCTACCAAGATAAACCGGTGACCATTGGAAGCTTTTGGCTCGATGGGTCCAATAACATCCATCCCCCACATTGAAAACATCCATGGTGATGTTAAAACATTCAAAGAGGTGGGCGGTACATGTACTTTATCAGCATATATTTGACATTTATGACATTTCTTTACGTAACTAAAGCAATCAGATTCCATAGTCAACCAATAATAGCCAGCCCTCAAGATTTTTCTTGTCATTGCATGTCCCTTTGCATGAGTTCCAAAAGAACCTTTGTGAACCTCTTGAATGATCTTTTCTGCTTCTACTGTATCCACACATCTGAGGAGAACCATATCATGATTCCTCATATAAAGCACATCACCATTTAAGAAGAAGTTCATTGATAACCTCCTCAAAACCCTCTTGTCGTTCTCTGAAATACCTGATGGATATTCCTTATTCTTAACATAGGATTTGATATCATAAAACCATGGTTTGCTATCGAGCTCTTCTTCTATCGATAAGCAATATGCTGGCTTATCCTTTTAGTTGAATTTTTATGACCGGCACATCCTGACCGACGCTTATTTTGAACATTGACGATAATGTGGCCAAGGCATCAACCAATTGGTTTTCTTCTCGAGGAATATGGTGAAAAGTGATATGCTCGAAGTTTTCTACCAATTCTTTGATATGTGTATGATTGATTGTGTTACAACAAGTGTACTGAATCGTTGCAAGTAATAATAAAACGGTAGTACCGAGTGTCGAACTCAAGGATTGCGTTTTACTATTGAATTAAAGATAAATAACCAAGTAAAAATTAAAGAGTTTTAAACCAGAATTTTTTTTGTTAAATTAGAAATAAAATAAAATAAGAAATTTTATTGCAGAGCAAAAAATTTCAATTCAGTAAATAAATTAAATTCAATAGTGAATTGGCAATCCCCGGCAACGGCGCCAAAAACTTGATAGCGTTTCAGCAAGTGTACTGAATCGTTGCAAGTAATAATAAAACGGTAGTACCGAGTGTCGAACTCAAGGATTGCGTTTTACTATTGAATTATATTTGATTACTAGAATTGAACAAAAAGGTTCCCAAGTTGATTGAAATAATGTTTGAAATTAACAACAATAATAAAATTGATCTTTTATAATGAGAAAAATGTCAGGGATGAGTTTCACTTCGAATCCAACCTTGGTGTCTAATTTGATCCTAGTTACTGAATTCCTTTATTGAATTATTACCGAATTCTCTTTATTATTCTTGCCCTAATGTCTTAGTGACAGAACCTTTAATTCCAAAGTAACCCCTAATTCCTTAGTGGATTTAAGATTAGAATTAAGCACTACCGTATAGAAATTCTCTTGTAAATTATTGCTTTGCAACTAATTTAATTGGTTTCATGACCTACATCTATCCCTAGACTACAAATTCATGAATTTCTCATCTCAAGCATTCATAAAGTCCACTTCTGTTTCAAAATATAAATCGTAGAACATTTTAATGTTGATCAAGCAATAAAAAGCATTAAGCACAGAGATGAGAAAAATAATTCAATAAACTCATTCATATAACTAGAAATCAAATCAGAAAAATAAGGGTTTCATCTGGTTACACTAATCCCTAAAAAATAGGGTTTAGTTACTCATGACAGAGATACAAAAGATAAGGATTAAAGAAGAATTGCAAGAATGATTCATGGATGATTCTTGATAAAACTGCTTCAATGGCGTTAGAAACGGCCGTCTTTGAGTTTCTATGCTAGGGCACAAGTCTCCCCAGTTCCCAAGAGTCAAAAAGATCCATAAACAGTAAAAATTTGCGTTTTTATGATTGCTGATGCGCGTCACGCGCCCCAGGCGCGCGTTGACAGAACAGAAACACGAGAAATGCGCTCCAGGCGCACAGGGCGCGCTTCAGGCGCACAGCATCTGCTGTCTGATGTATTTTGCATTTTTCTCATCTTTTGCGTTTGAATTTGGTCCCGGTGTCTTCCTGACAGTTGTAGATATGGATCTTAGCTTTCATTAGCACTTGGAGTGACACTAATTGGACATCTAGAACTCCAGATATGGCTGAAATACTCCACATATATCATTTTGATTTTTCACCAAAATTCAGCACTGCACTTAAAACAAAACGCAATGTAAAATTACGAAAAATTCCTACTTAATCACTGAAATACAAGCATAACATATTAATGAATTCAAAGAACAAAAATAACCCAAATGTATCAAATAAATCCTTAATTTAACTAATGATTGAAGATAAATAAGACTAAAACAGTGGTAAAATATGCATATGATGAAGAGTTATCACAACCCCAAACTTAATCTATTGTTTGTCCCCAAGCAACAATTAATTTCATATTTGGGCCTGTTAAATGCACAATTAAATTCAATTTCTCAAATTACATCAAACTCAAATTTCAAAGTTCTTGCTACTGCAAAACTTTCATCATGCTCTATGGTTGTTTTCAAAAATACAAACAACAAGATTTGTACACCTTGGCATTCATTCATCAAATTCAACTCTCTCTTCACACAATCTCACCAAAATTTCTCTCAAGTGTTTAGAAAGGTTTATGAATTTATCACTCAAATCCTTGAAAAAATTCTAGTTAGCAATCACAATGCAGTAAACACATACATTTTTGGAGGACTTTCGGGTTGTAATGGGACTTAGGTAAGGGTAGGACATTTTAGGATAGTAGGCTTTACCACTTGGAGTTAGACATACATTTCCAGATTATTCTACCATTTTTTTTTTTGTCTTCACCTTTTCATTATGGAAATTCTTAGACATTGACAGAAGAACCAAAAAGATATATTTTGTTTTTGTTTTTGTTTTTGTTTTTCTTCTTTCTTCTTTCATTGTTTTTTCTTCTTTTTTTTTTTTCTTTTTCTGAGAATCACCACCCCAAACTTAGAAAGTTGTTATCCCATGAGCAACCCCAAACTTAGAATTGTATCAAGACAAGAATTTTTTTCTACCTAACTCCAAGTAAGGTGATTTAATTAAAGTCAGGTGTTTTGCTTGTAATGTGGCTAGTAACCGAAATAAAAGGGCAAGGCTCAAAGGGGCTAGCAAAGGATAAAATTTTCATAGGGTAGTTAGAAAGGCTCAAACGACCAATAAAATTGCCTCAATGTATGCATAAATTACAAGTGATGCAAGTCAAGAAGATATATTTTGTTTTTGTTTTTCTTCTTTCTTCTTTCATTTTATTTTTCCTCTTTTTATTAATTTTTTTTATTTTCTTTTTCTGAGAATCACCACCCCAAACTTAGAAAGTTGTTATCCCATGAGCAACCCCAAACTTAGAATTGTATCAAGACAAGAATTTTTTTCTACCTAACTCCAAGTAAGGTGATTTAATTAAAGTCAGGTGTTTTGCTTGTAATGTGGCTAGTAACCTAAATAAAAGGGCAAGACTCAAAGGGGCTAGCAAAGGGTAAAATTTTCATAGGGTAGTTAGAAAGGCTCAAACGACCAATAAAATTGCCTCAATGTATGCATAAATTACATGTGATGCAAGTCAGAATTAGTGCAAGTTCTAGAGGGATAACACATGTCTGGATAATCACACAACAAAGAATTTAAGTGTTTAGGCTCAAAAGCTCACAGCTAGGATAATAAGAGAGAGTATGAACAATCAAAATAAAGCCAACATGCTTCTGAAAAGTTAAAATTGTATTTTTGAAAAATTGATGGCATATTAGCCTTCTACAACCATTTAGTAATCAAGAATGCATGCATTAGGAAGACTTGTCGACTTGAGCAATAACATAATCTAAGAAATGAAATTTAACTGGCAAAATCAAAAACAGGAATTTTGAGATCAAGTGCAAGTCAATATGACTGTTTCATCATAGTACACATTTAGTGAAAGGAAGAAAAAAAAACATAAAGATAAGAAAGTCACAATACACTGACATTAAACAAAGAAAACGAGAAAACAGAAAGAAACAGGACAACAGAAAGAAAAAAAAAAGGAAAGAAAACTTCTCTCAGTTTAGTAGTTCAAGGATTCTCGTTTAGATCATCCGCTCCTGTTCCGCTATGGTTGCTAGTATACTGGTGAGGTGCAAATAGATCAGCCTCTTGGTGTCTGGAAAAAGTGCTTCAGGCGCGCTTGGGCGTGCTTGAGAGCGCGTTGTGTCACTTGGAACCGTACGATCGCTTCTCAACGCATCTTTTTGATTCCTTGCTCATACCAAACATCAAAACTAAGAGAACTAGCAATTAGAGACTAAAATTGGAACTAAATGGAGTAAAATAATTCTAATGGCATAATGTGTCCTTGATGTTCACCTTCTTCATCGACTATCGAATTAAAAATCTCAATTCGGTTGCACCCTTCTCTTTCGTTTGAATGCTCCATGGCTTTTAAAATATTGAATGTGACTGTTTCCTCATTTACCTTAAAGGTTAAGGTGCCATCTGCTACATCAATCATAGCTCGCCCTGTTGCTAAGAACGGTCTCCCCAAAATCAAAGGAATGTCATTGTCTTCCTCCATGTCTAGTACCACGAAATCCACTGGAAAAATGAACTTATCCACTTTAACCAACACATCTTCCACCACTCCATAAGGGTGTTTCATTGAGCGATCCGCAAATTGTAGCATCAGCTGTGTGTCTTTGACTTTTCCAATGCCCAGTTTTTTGTATATGGAAAGGGGCATAAGACTTACACTAGCCCCAAGATCACACAGAGCCTTCCCAAAAGTTCTATTTCCAATGGCACACGGGATTGAGAAGCTTCCAGGATCCTTGAGCTTCAGCGGAAGTTTTCTCTGTAGTATAGCACTACATGCTTCGGTTAGCATCACTGTTTCACCGCTGATTTTTCTTTTCTTCGACAGAATCTCCTTCATGAACTTGGCGTATGTTGGCATCTGTTCTAATGCCTCTGCAAAAGGAATGTTAATTTGTAATTTTTTAAAAACACCAAGGAACTTATCGAATTGTTTTTTTGTTTCTCCCCTTTTTAACCTTTGAGGAAACGGAAGTCGAATTTCTGGTTTTGGCAGTGGTTCCCTTTTTTGTACCACATGTTCTTCCTCCTTTTCAAGAGTGGTGTGCTCTTCCACTAAGGTCGGTGTGACTGTTTCTTCTGAGTGGGTCGAGCTTGAAGTGCTTACACTTTGTTTGACTTTAAGTGGTACTTGTTCACTTACCTTGCCACTCCTTGTTGTCACGGCATTGACATAACTTCGTGGCTTCGTAACTGTGTCACTAGGAAAATTTCCAGTCGTTCTTTGTACCATTTGTTGAGCAAGTTGACCCACTTGAGTTTCCAGATTCTTTATGGATGCAGAGTGATTTTTCTGGATGGCTCTTGACTCTTCAATGAAAGAATGTGTGGTTGTCACTAATTTCTCCATGGCACTCTCCCAAGCAGCCTTTCTAGGTGGAAATTGGTTCGTTTGAGCTTCTTGTTGACCCTGAGAACCACCTTGCTGATCTCTCCAGGAAAAATTTGGATGATTTCTCCAACTAGGATTGTACGTATTAGAGTAGGGGTTATTCTGCCTCCCATTATTACCAACAAGATTCACTTGTTCTAGTTCTTCTAACTCATTTTCATCCCGTGTTTCGCAGGCTCCAGTTTTATGTGCTCCTCTACAAAGATTAAGCTAGTCTGCCTTAGTAATTTGACAGGGGCTATCGAGGGTTGTATATTTAGAGCTGCTATTCCTTTCTTAATCTCAGTGGCAATAACATCTTCTATCTGTTTTGAGAATGACCTGCTTGGGACCAATCCATCCATAACATTCAACTCCAATACACCACTTGTTGATCCACCACCTCTGTCATACAACATCATTTGTTCATTTGATGCCATGATCTCGATAATCTTCCGTGCTTCTGTTGCAGTCTTGTAATTCAAAGAACCACCTGTTGTGGCATCCAACATAATTCTAGTGTTCGGTCTCAAACCATTGCAGAATATTTGCATTTGGGCAGTGTCGTCATAAGCATGATTAGGACATCCTGCAAGTAAGTTTCTGAATCTCCTGTAAGTGTCACAGAGAGATTTTCCCTCCTTCTGTTTGTAACTGGAAATCTCTTGCCTTTTTCTAACAAACATAGTTGGGGGAAAGTACTGTTCCAAGAACTTATCTTCAAGATCATCCCATGTGGTGATACTGTCAGCAGGAAAGGAATTAAGCCACTCTTTAGCATCTTTTGTTAATGAAAATGGAAACAATTTCATTCTCTTGCCTTCCTCAGACAAACC